>NC_134271.1:109971397-110271397 GCF_031893055.1 Leptodactylus fuscus | reverse complement strand
CTATTTTCGTTATCATTTAGGCCACCAAAGAGCGGCCTTTGTTGACACAGGGTTCATCCAGACTGGTGTAAAATATACTGGTCTTGATGAGCTCCTCCTGTGTGTTCTAGAAATGGCCACCATGTTGGCCATCATGGCTGTTTTTGATTTTCATATGAATAAAGTATGACAGGCTAGCAGTCTGCATAGGTTCCATTCACATTGCGTTTTGTTGGAGGACAAAAAAGAAAAAATCTACCATACTTTTGTGTCTGTCAGTGGATGGATAGCCATTAGAGATGAGCGAACACTGTTCGGATCAGCCATTCCGAACAGCACGCTCCCATAGAAATGAATGGAAGCACCTGGCACGTTCACTTGGCCGGTCGCCGTGCCAGGTGCTTCCATTCATTTCTATGGGAGCGTGCTGTTCGGAATGGCTGATCCGAACAGTGTTCGCTCATCTCTAATAGCCGTCTGTTGACATCAGTTATTTCCATCCATTAAATAGATCTGTTATATATGTGTGTGTATACAGTGTATATATATATATATATATATATATATATATATATATACACACACACATATATATAACTGTTATATATATATGTGTGTGTGTGTGTATATATATATAATATACACACACACACAATGTGAATAGTGCTTTATATAGCCGAGGCAAACTCCATTAATGCTTGGAAATCTTCAAGGAAGATTGTCAGAATAAACCAGGCCTAGTGTTTGCACACAACAACACACTAGAATATTTCCACAACACATCAGTGCACCAAATACAGGGAAGGGGGGGGGGATTATTAAAGCTACCACACCAGTTTTGTGGAACATTTTACGCACATTCCCGTTTGCAACCAGTTGTCAAATTTACGACTCCATTGCCACTTTAGAGAAAATCAAAGAGGTTGGATCAAGGCGGTTGGTCAGGAAGCCTGACAGGTTTACTGTACCTCAGATTTACTGTAGCTCACTCAGTTGTGAGTTATGCAGGAACTTTACAGTTTTAATTTCTGTCTGGCCCTACGCCTTGTCCCTGTCTCTTTAAAGCTTTGATGCCAGATTCTCAACCCAGCTGTCATTGGTCCTGACCTACTGTACACACAAAAATAATAAAACAGGATATAAATAATGCACATGAATACCGAAACACATATGGGAACAAGCCAGAATATCTAGTTTTTATATAAGAATTTATTTCTGTAAAATACAAGTATAGAGAATAGATACTACATACCGTATAATGGCATCAGTAAATATGAAGGTACAAAACAGCCGCACTGAGAAATAGTGTACATGACACCCAACCCTCTCCCTCTGAAGAGCAGCACAAAAACAAACCCCCAAAGGGGCAACACGGTGGCTCAGTGCTTAGCACTGCAGTCTTGCAGCACTGGAGTCCTGGGTTGAAATCCCGCCTAGATAGATAGATAGACTGCCATTGTAAATAGTATCAAAGGGCTCAAAGTAAGTGCAACCACCCAGAGAGAGAAAAACGCGCTCATAACCATAAATAATGTACACACAGATACAAACGCATTTATAATAGATAAACGTATAGATAGAAATCAGGGCTGGGCAATTACTTGCTGCTGGGCCCTGAGCTACAAACCATTTTGCCATTATTATAATGCGTACTTGGGGCGTAACCTGAGATATTGTCATTCATTGTAATTGAGGTAAAATGTCCAATTAATCGTGATTTAGATCATAATTGCTCTGTCCTAATAGATATCCATTTAGTCCTGGTAATGTGTGTCTCTAGATCTGGCTTATGACGTCCCTCATGTGCACACTGTAGATATATAACAATAATCCTTTATTATACACATATCATAGACACAGATTGGTTGGGCTGTTACTGCCAGGATCTCATTAGTCATGAGAATAAAAGGGTCACAGTGTTGGTTTAGCGTTTGTGGCCGAAATGTCAGAGGCGCCCACTGTGCAGCTCCGTTGTAGTAAAGCAGCCCCTTCATTCTCGGCCTTTATAGGCCCATATCTTCTCACAAGAGGATGGCATGTTCTAGTCGCTTTTGTAATGCACAAATCTCCTTATTTTTATTGGGAGACACAATACCAAGTATTTCAGTTCTCAGCCCCTGTATACCAGGAGACAGATACATTCTCAGGATGCTTTTCCAGAAACTGTTTAGTGCAGTTTTATGAGCACATTTTAAAGCCGGAACTAAATCTGGATTTTAAGAGGACATGTCACGTCTCCTGATCTGTTTTATACATATATTCCCCATGAAATATAACAATTCTTCATCCCCTTTTCTAGTATGTTGTATTGTATCCTGTAAGTTTCTGAACACATTTACCAATTTGTTTTATTACTTTCTTATTGTAGATTTTTTTGAATGGTGTCTTCTGTATTATAGGAACAACCATCTTGACTAGCACTGTTAACAGCATTTAGACATATACTTTACAGCAGTGACATGGACATGGTGCGGAATCCACGTCATAATCCGCCCCCTCACAATGGCGGTCTATGGAGAGCGCTAGCGACAGAAGCGACATGACCTTTCTTAAGGCGAATTCTGCCTCAGGAAGTGAATGGGAGGCGGAAACCGTGACACGGTTTTTCTGGCAAAAACCATGACCCAAAACTGCAACACGGTTTTTACGGTCCATTCACTGGCCAGGAGGGAAAAAACGCCTGGCGTTTTCTGAAGCATTTTTTTACCAAAAAAACGGTCCAAAAACCAGAGCAAGGTCCAAAAACCGCTTCCTAATTAGGAAGCGTTTTTTTCCGGACCGACCAAATTACGCCACACAGTATTCACGTGTGAACTTAGCCTAAGTGTTACACAAACTGAGTATATGAACCCGAACACAGCTGGCAGCTTGGCTTTGACTGTCAGTGGGAATGGTGTGGGTAAGGTGGCAGCCATGTGATGGGGCCTGGGGGGGTTAATTTATTCTAGAATTAGGACCAGCATCTATCTGACAATTATGGCATATCCTGTGGCGTTCCTATTAACAAGCCTTTGATTGACATGTCATATTGACAACTTGATATAATATGTGACTGTATAACTCCATAGCTAATGTGAACAATTTTGCAAACAACAGGACTACAAGGGAACTTTTCTTCGAGACCATCCTGTATACTAGTTGTCCATCAGCAACATGGGTAACAGTGCATTAAAAGCTCATATAGAAACAGCCCAGAAGACTGGTGTGTTCCAGCTGACTGACAAGGGATTGGTGGAGGTGAGCGTTGGAATGGTTTGGTATATATAATATATATATATATATATGTATATGTAACATATGTATCTGCTTGTGTACATATACGTATGGAATAATCTGTTTGTCTTATTTTTTCTCCCAAAGTTCCCAGAGGAGCTGCAGAGGTTATCGGTGAACCTACGAACAATAGATCTATCCAATAACAAGATAGAAGTTTTGCCTCCATCAATAGGGAAATTTGGAGTTTTGAAGAGTTTGACACTGAACCACAACCGACTAAGTAAGACTTTTATATCTGAGGACTGTATTCGTGTGGGAATTGTTACCTGTGTTTTCTTGCACATGTTATGATTGCCATGGCCTATCCTGATCACTGGTCATCATGGTACTTCCGCCATGTTTGTCATGGCCTTACAATATGGGCATCAGTGCTGTTTCTTTTTACAAGCTAGGCATCTGTGTGATCATGACATGACCAGGATAGATTGTTATTCCTTGGGAGTAAAGTAAAGTTGTTGAATAAGAGCAAGTGGATTGCTTAAAAACAGTTGGTGTCTAAGACACGGGACATATATTGAAAAATTCTAAGTTTTCAAAATATAAAATTATTTTCTGAAAATTAAATATTCCTTTAAATTCAGGTCCTCCTTCTGCCATATGGCAAAAGTGAAGCTGTGGCTCAGCCTGTACATTGCCCCATCTGAGTTGTATAAGTGGAGCTTCATATAGCACCATGTGACTTTACCACATGGCTGCTGTGACTAATAGATCTATTGGATGATGTGGACTGAGTTGGGGACTTAACCAGAGAGGTCTGTAAGAGCCGTGACTATAACTGAGACATAATAAGCATCCTTAAAGTCTTAAAGGGTTTCTCCAGTAAAAGAAAAAAAGTGTGCATTGAAAAGACTCCTAATAATTAATTACCTTTAATTAGCAAAACCTGCTAATTCTAACCAGGAAGGCAATCATTTTACTAAGTAAAGATGGCCGCCATCCTGGTACACACACAAACCTGCCTGATTCAAATTGGTGCTCAGTTTGTTCCTTGCGCTCAGTCAAGCCAGAAGTGTGGCCTCAAGTGTGGCATGAAATACAAAGAAAATTTCCATTGCTTTATTCATGATTGACCTGGGAAATGCTGTTCTGTTTGCTGTCCAGGAGCACTTAATATAATAATTTCATTATAGAATAAATGTAATTCATGATTCAGTGTTGTTTACACAGGAACTACAGCAATTATTCTGCCTAATTGTTACAGATGAGAATGTCCTCCATCAGTGTAGGAATATTAATTCTTCACTTATCCGCCAGTGTTGATTCCTGAGCATGTTTTATCCTTAACCCCTTGCAGACTTCATTCGGATGCAAATACAGTTGATTACAAATTCAGATTATAAAGGGGGCAGTTACTTGCTGTTGGACCCCCTGCAACCTCGGGCCCTGGGCTACGACCCATTTTGGTTTTATTATAATCTGCCCCTGGGAGCGTAGCATGTAAAAAGGGCCTGGCCTAAAATAGTTGTTTATTAATCGTGATTGAGGTAAAATGCCCAATTCATTACGGTTAAAGGGGTTTTCTGGGCCAAAAAATATTTTTCAAAAAAGGTCAGTTCTATTAATAGGTTAATAAATGCACCCAAATACCTTTAGCAGTGTTTTGAGTGATTTCTGGGTTTCTCTGTGAGCTCTTGGCATTCTCTGCATTTGTTTACACAAATTACTGGCTTCACTCAGAGCTGACTCGCACCACCTCCCTATCTTATTCCCTCCCCCTCCCTGTTTCCCTAACTTTTCCTAATTAATTCAACCCTGCCCCCCACCATCATACTTACCTGTCTTCTGATCTGGACCTTCTGGGCGTGGGACATCACTTCTTCGGGGCCATGCCTGTGCAGTAGAGCCGAAGTGCCGGCATGCGCAGTAGCCAGAATGTCTGGACTAGAAAACAGGTTAGATTAGCAATATGAATTGATCCCGGACAACCCCTTTAAGGTCATAATCTCCCAGCCCTACCCCTTACACAGTTCCATCTATCCAGTGACTCCAACTCTTCTATTTTCTACAGCCCAAGTCTGACTCCTTCATAAAGCTCCTTTAATGCACAGAATTAGCCAGTAGTATAATCCCTATGAAAGGAAATCTGCAACCACCTATACGTTTAATAAATGGATAGTCATTTTATTTTGAAGTCTGAGTCAAAAATGGCGGGAAGGGGAAGTCCAGCATTACTGTGTTTTTTACCATAAGTGTCCAATTCATAATATATAAAGTAATTCTCCAATGCATTTTAAGTAAAAATTCTACCCCACTTCAGTTGTTCAGTGAGTCCGTGACCAGCCAGAAAGAGGTGAAGGGGTTTTCTCCAAATACACTGAGACAGTAAATATTGGCTATCCTATAAATATTGTTTAGGGCGGGTTCACATCTGCATCCGGTCTCCGCTTTGCAGGTTTCCGTTTTCTGCCCGAGAAACTGGACAGGAGATGGAACCCGGCAGTCAGTTTTCAAACCCATTTATTTGAATGGGTTTGCATAGTGTCCGCCCGTGAGCGTCTTGTGCCTCTCTGCGGCGAAACCGTTTTTTTTTTTTTTTTTTCAACTGGACACAAACTCGGATATGCAGGACTTAAAACCCACAAAGCGGAGACTGGGTGCAGGTGAGAACCCACCCTTAAAGGGTTAATATTTTGGTTATCCAGTTCACCTTTTGTATGCCCCTCCCAAACTAGAGCTTTGGGGGCTGATGAATCCGTTTGATAAGCCCTTGTAGGTTGTACTCCAGAAAAAGTCCTCGGCAGCTCTGGTCAGATGAGAGCTGCCGACTGACAGTTTGTAGATATTTCTATGTGTTTGCGCAGTTAAGAAAACTTACTATATAGATCTAACTTCAGCTTGAAATTGTCTTTAATGATATTAAGTGGGTTGCTTAAAACTTTCACATAAATATGAGCACTAGAGGGCGCACTCTTTCTCATTTCACCTGTATATGTTGTTTTTCCATTACAGACAGGATTCCTGATGAATTGTGCAAGCTAAAGAAACTAGAGACCCTGCACCTTGCTAGCAACCAGATTAGCCGCCTTCCTGCTGACTTTGGTCAGCTTTCTGCCTTGAAGACTCTAAACCTTTCTGGTAACCAGCTCCGTGCTATGCCCACTCAGCTCTGCAATTTACGGCACTTAGATGTGGTGGATCTGTCAAAAAATAAAATCCAGGCAATTCCAGATGAAGTTTCAGGGGTGCAAGCCATAGAGATAAACCTGAACCAGAACCAGGTAAGTAATCACACAGAACCTAAGAGATAAGTGCCAGGGAAGGGAGTGTTATAGGAGTATTATACATATAGTACAGTATTCATCATGCAGCTGTGGTGCGCCTCTAGGACTAGTAGCCATCTTCTCATGATGCCTTTGCCCCTGGAGCTTTCTGCTTAAATTTCTACAGACCAAATTGTATATAATTAAATTATCTGGTATTTTTCTTGTAGATATCCCAGATCTCCGTGCAGGTCTCGCGCTGCCCACGTCTTAAGGTCCTTCGACTTGAAGAGAACTGTCTGGAGCTCAGTATGTTGCCTCAGAGTATCTTGAGCGATTCCCAGATCTCCTTATTGGCTGTAGAAGGAAACCTCTTTGAAATAAAGAAACTTCGGGACTTGGAGGGTTATGATAAGGTCAGTATTTGAATGTGTAGCCTGTAGCCAGTATGACCTCTTATCTAGATCAGGTTTTCATCACTTGACAAAAGGGAAGGGAGGCTACTAAGGACATCATTTAATCCAGGGGGTGTCTCAAACACGTGGCCCCCAAGGCCATCATCTGTGGTCAGTGGCCTTCTCCCTAGTTCTGCCAATCCAGCTTCTTAATACTTACCTTTCTCCTCCTCCCATCTCAGGCGGAGTTGGAAGGAGATGGCACAGGAGCAGTTAGGTACAGGCCATTAAAATGTAGGGGGCCACTGGAAGGAGTGAAGTCCGTTTACCCGGGCCAAGTTAATGACCTCTGATTTAAGCTAACCTGTCATAACATCCACTTGATACAAACTGGCACTCTGGTATAATTAAACTCCCACTAATAATATCCAAGACACATGGGAGGGGTCTGACCACTAAGATCAAAAGAATGATGGTCCTTGGGTGCACCATGTGAATACAGTGGTGTTGTACATGTTTGCCCCTTTAATTTCCTCGGTGGCGGTGGTCATGCTGCTCCAGGAAATTAACTGTTTATGGCAATCGTACGGCCCCTCCCCACATTGATCTAATGTTTATAATGTAACCCAAATGATGCCAAAACCAGGTATGGTTTATAACAGAGAACCAATAAAGGACAGATGGAACGTTAATCCATTCCTGGTTTTGGTTTCAAAAAGCACAATAAAAACAAACAAAAAAAAAAAGCCATGACTGGGTGTCCTGTACCCATAAGTAGGCTGGTACAATATAGATATATTTGTGAAATGCCTAGTAATAATTGTGTCACTGCATATGTTGATCCAGACATGTATTTGTTTTCCAGTACATGGAACGGTTCACAGCGACACGGAAGAAGTTTGTGTGATGGGGCAGCATATCTTGAAGGGTTAGCATTAGCTTCGGCAACTTCTTCTCCAGATGGTCAGGGTGAGCCCTGAATGTAGGGCCTGTGCCCAGGCCTCACAGCTTCTTACATCAGCTAGGGTACTCCCATCCAGTAACAGCATGGGCAGATGGGAGCCATTGATGAAGATGTGTGGACTGTAACCGCTGGCAGAGACGCTGTTTGCGGTATAAGATGGGTTGCAGATTTGTTTTGTTTCTGTTGTTTTTGCATTGAGCAAGTGCAACTAATGTGGAGCCAGGCACCCCATGGATAGAAACGCTACATCTGATTCAATTTACTATATACCATTATTATTTCATGGACTTAATTTTATTTTTTTAATTTTTTTTGCATTTTTCCAGATTGTAATCTAATCTATACATCCTTATGTAATTTATTTTGCACTTTTACTAAATGGATTTTTTTTTTTTAGCCATGTTATTTGTCAAATAAAGTATGTTCAACAGTTTATTCATGTAGTGTTATTACTGGTTAACTACAGGGAAACCTATCCAAAATACCTCCTCTATGGGAAGACTGCCCACTTATAAAAGGTAATACTGAAATTCTTGTCTGGATATTATGCATTCTGGCTGTGCTCATTGACACAACCATACCACCACCCTCGCAACACCATTTTGCAGTGCAATTTCATGTGGTTGTTTCAAAGAAGTTTCACTGTCTATAGCAGGGGTAGGGAACCTTTGGCTCTCCAGCTGCTGTGAAACTACAACTCCCAACATGCTCCATTCACTTCCATGGGAGTTCCCAGAACAGCAGAGCCAGTATGCATGCTGGGAGTTGTAGTTTTGCATCAGCTGGAGAGCCGTACGTTCTCTACCCCTGGTCTATAGCCTGTGTACAATTCTGTCTGCATGTAGTCCTTAAGATGGATTGTATAGGTAGACTTTGACTCACTGGGAGCTCTTTATCCTGTTTAACTCCTTATGCTTGGTTCACATCTGCGTTCGGAAAGTCCACATGAGGACCTCCCCAAACGGAATACCGAGCACAACTGCAAGTGCTGTGCAGTGACAGCACACGGACCCCATAGACTATAATGGGATCCGTGTGCTTGCGGTGCGCTGTCCGCACAAATCATGCGACATTTGTAGTCAGACCAACTGTAAAGCTCCTCTAATTCATAGTAAAAAAAAAAACCTAGGGACTGGTCACTTAGAAATTTCCTTATTTTTGAAAGAAAAGCAGTTTTGTTTTTGTTCAATGAAGATAACATTAAATTACTCAAATATTCTCTATACATTGTTAATGTGGTAAATGACTATTCTAGCTGCAGACATCTGGTTTTTCATGCAATATCTACATAGGTGTATAGAGGCCCATTTGCAGCAACCATCACGCCACTGTTCTAATGGTACATTGTGTTTGCTATCTGTGTACGAAGGCTAATGGATGCAAGTATGTTAGCACAGCTGGTTAGAGAAGCTATGAAACTGACCTTCCTTTGAGCTAGTTGAGAATCTGGAGCATTACATTTGTTGGTTCGATTAAACTCTCAAAACGGCCAGAAAAAGAGAACTTTCATGTAAAACGAGACAATCTATTCTTGTTCTTAGAAATGAAGGCTATTCCATGTGAGAAACTGAAGATTTCCTACAATGGTGTGTACTACTCCCTTCAGAGGACAGCACAGGCTCTAATCAGAGTAGAAAGAGAAGTGGGAGGCCCCGCTGTACAACTGAGCAACAAGACAAGTACATTAGAGTCTCTAGTTTGAGAAGTCGATACCTCACAGGTCCTCAACTGGCAGCTTCACTAAATAGTACCCGCAAAACGCCAGTGTCAACGTCTACAGTGAAGAGGTGACTCCAGGATGCTGGCCTTCAGGGCAGAGTGGCAAAGAAAAGCCATATCTGAGACTGGCTAATAAAAGGAAAAGATTAATATGGGCAAAAGAACACAGACATTGGACAGAGGAAGATTGGAAAATAGTGTTATGGACAGACGAATCGAAGTTTGAGGTGTTTGTATTACAAAGAACATTTGTGAGACGAACAACAACTGAAAAGATGCTGGAAGAGCCTGACGCCATCTGTCAAGCATGGTGGAGGTAATGTGATGGTCTGGGATTGCCTTGGTGCTGGTAAAGTGGGAGATTTGTACAAGGTAAAATGAATAAGGAAGGCTATCACTCCATTTCGCAACATCATGCCATACCCCGTGGACAGCGCTTGATTGGAGCCAATTTCATCCTACAAACAGGACAAAGACCCAAAGCCACCTCCAAATTATACAAGAACTATTTAGGGAAGAAGCGGCAGCTGGTATTCTATCTGTAATGGAGTCGCCAGTGCAGTCACCAGATCTCAACCCCACTGAGCTGTTGTGGGAGAGCTTGACCATATGGTATGCAAAAAAGGCCCATCAAACCAATCCAACTTGTGAGAGAGGCTTCTGGAAGCATGGGGGGGAAATTTCTCCAGATTACCTCAGCAAATTAACAGCTAGAATGCCAAAGGTCTGCAAGGCTGGAATTGCTGCAAAAGGAGCATTCTGTGACAAAAGCAAAGTTTGAAGGTTAAAATGATTATTTCAAATAAAAATTATTATTTCTAACCTTGTCAATGTCTTGACTATTTTCTATTCATTTTTCAACTCCTTTAATAAAAGTGAGTTTTCATGGAAAATGCTAAATTGTCTGGGTGACCCCAAACTTTTAAATGGTAGTGTAAATATGCAAAGTCACTATACATCTAGCTATGAAATAGCAAACTGTGAAAGAATTATTTTATTTTGGAGCTGGAGTTTATTTTTTTTTACTCTGCCTTTTAGCTGTGCTCATTTTCATATGAATAAAATAGCAAATCTACAATGTCCTGGGATAAGGATTATAAACAATTTACAGTAGAAGGAATTCACAGCACTCCTGACTATTGCTGGATCAAAACACTTAAGTTAGTACATTAGTAACATGTTAGGCAGAATATCCCAAACGTTCCTGCTTTAGACCAATGGGTATCTGCCATAGGAGAGCGAGCGATATATATCCAGCACTTTCATGGCAGACACCCACTGATAAAGGTCTAAATTGGGACCGAAATGTTCAGGATATGCTGCCTGACATGTTACTGATCTACTAACTTATCTAACACTGCCAATTTTTATCAAGAGGTCTGAAACAAAATTTTTGCCCTGATTTAGAATTGCTGTGAATTCCTTCTACTAGGATCAGGGGATAACATTCCTTAGAGAGTGTGCACCTTCACAGGCGTATGGAGACTTACAAGCCTTTTTCGCTCCACAGGGGGGGATTATGGGAAAAATATGCAAATCTGGTTTCCAAGATGTAAATAGGAAAAAAGAGTGCCTCTGCTTGCTGCCCTTTAGGGGCAGCCCCCTTAAACATCATGCACAACTTGTCAACAAGCCTTAATGCTATGATGCGGGGTTTAGCCAAACTAGCATTTCTATTCCAAAAGGAACAGATTCCCAGCTGTGGACAGCGCTGTTTTGATCTGTTGGAGCGAAAAAGGCTTGTAAGTCTCCATATGCCTGTGAAGGTGCTCACTCCCTAAGGAGTGTTGTTATCCCCTGATCCTGGTCTATAGTTTCTCCCTCTGCCAAACTAGTATCCCTACGGTGTGCTGAAGAGATCCAACAGATCAAAACAGCTCTGTCCACAGCTGGGAATCCGTTCCTTTAGCAATAGAAATGCTAGTTTGGCTAAACCTCGCATCATAGCAATAGACTTGTTGAAAAAAGTTGTGCATGATGTTTAAGGGGGCAGCAAGAAGAGGCACTGTTGTCCTATTTACATCTTGGAAACAGATTTGCACATTTATCCTTCTACTATTCCACTACATACACACTATGGACTGCGTACAGTACATAGCTTGTGTAATGGTCACTATTCATGACATATCTAGTAAATAATGGGAGGAATATACCAAAATAGGCAGTTTTCTGCTGCAAGTGGTGCATTTTTGGCATACAGGTTTATGTGCCACTTTTTCCATTTTCCAACATGCTTGTCACTTATTTTTTTTTAAAAAATGGATGGTAATCAAGGCAAGTTGAAAAGGGAATGTCTCGGGCCCAAAAGACTTACCATAACTCATGTCATAAAGTGGTTTGGCTTGTATCTGAAATCTACAGCAGGCATCAATTTTGGCGCATGGTACCTCAGAGGATGCCCCAGTATTAAGAGGTTGGAGCCTCTTCCTTTATGACATTGTAGGAATGCAGTGTAGGTAATATCATTATATACTATACCAGACACTGGATCCTCTCTATGCTGTAGAAATAAATTCATAATATCAGAGTGAAATTAAACTGCGTGGGCACCTTATAGCGATACAGTCAGAAATTCACTTGCATAAGATTCTTCACAGCTACATTTATTGGAGGTTAGCAATTAAAAACATTTTCAAAAGAAAGTGAAGGCACGTTCCTGGTATGTTCAGCAATGACATATACAAAACCAGCTGGGAGGACGACTCCACATACAAAGGCGAAGTCATTTGATAATCCATGAGATAGATACGTACTGACCAAAACAGTGCAGGTCGTGCCAGGTGTTAGAGGAGTTGTCCACGCGGAAGTGTAGGGAAGCTGAGGCACCGGTATCACATATATAAGATCTGCCTGCACCAATGGTGATGTATAAAGCTTTTCCACAGCCATACTGTATGGACATTGTATGAGCAAACAGTCAACCACACAGTATAGTCCCCAAAATTTCAGTATGGTGATAATGGCAAGAAGCATTGTCCTCACACGTAAGCTACTTGTTCCCCGATATATCTACAATAAAAAAAAATTAAGCAACACTGTAAATATTCTTACTACGCTTACCGCTCCTACGTAGACATACGTACCCCAAGGTAACATATTATTTGTAATCTGTTTCTTCAGCCATACTCCTCTCCATTTCACCAACATACATTTGACCGGTTAGCAAGAAGTAGGGCAAATATGGACGGCAATGCGAAACACAATCTGCCTGTAGTCTGTTACCATGGAGACATACAGGCCTGCACATGAGCTGTGATGCATTGACCGTGTAAGATATGTGCACGTGTGGACAAACCCTCTAACCCCTCACACAACTCCTTACACATTGTGACTTGCACATTACAGACAGAGGAGTAAAAGAAAATCCTATTACACTTCTATTCCTAGTGCTTGTATCATAGGCATTGTACTCCTAGTGGAAATCATGACAGAATAAATACAGACGTTTCCAGCAATATAAAAGGCACACAGCATGGCGACATATTTGGAAGAGCACTTTTGCTAATATTGGTTTGGTTATTTTACTTTGTGCAGTAAGACTCAGTGGTGGGTAATGGCTGCCATCTTTTTATTAAAGCTCTACCTTCTGCCATGTAGACCAGACGAGCTCACAAAGTGACTGAGCTGCAATATCAGGCACATCCTATGGGGATGGGGAGATCCAATGAGAAACTTTGACGGCAGAAAATTAATGCTTTGTGTTTTTTGGCGGCAAGTTACAATTGCCTAAGTCTTTTGTCCAACATGGCTCTCTGACAACTACATGCACAGTAGCTGAGGTAGTTATGCCGCCATTCTAACCTCATTCTTACTTTTAGTCCAAACATTATAAGCCCCTGAAGATTAGACAGATTAGTAATACACCCGTAGAGTACAGTTCTTCTATTGTTCTAGGTTAGATTTTTCACCAGCAACCAAGTGTATAACATGTTCCTCCTTTAGCACACGCAGCTAAAAAGTAAAGCACTGGATATCTGCTGGATAAATCTTAGCTAGGTGCATGTGTATGTTCTGTGTGTCAATGAAGACTTAGCGCAAAGGGTTACATCAACCAAATATCTGGATGTGTTATTTGACGGGCACCACTTTAAAATAGTTGCACAGGATTACAAAAATATGGCAGCATTCTTTCAAAAACATTGCCACACGTGTTCACTGGATGCGAGCTACAATGTCACACATTATGCATGGACAGGTAGGATTCCATTTATAAAGTCATATTTTTGTAATCCCATAAAAACCACTCTAGGCTGAAGCTCCATGTTACGGAAATGCAGCTTTTGTTGCAGATTTTGCTGCGTTTTTTTAAACCAAAGCCAGGAGTGGTTACAAAAGGAATGGGAAATATCTAGGAAGTTCTTATACCTCTACCTTCTGCTCAATCCACTCCTGGCTTTGGCTCAAAAAACTCAGGAAAAGCTTCAACAAAAAAGCTGCATTTCCGCAACTTAAGGCTTCAGCCTTAAGGCTTGGGCCCCATGTGGTAGAAATGCCACGGCAAAAAACAAAAAGTGAATCCTATCCATGCACTGCAGAAAAATACACACAACAGGAATGCTCAAACTTCCAAAACCATTGCGGTTTTGGAAATCACAGCATGTCAATAATACCTATGTAAACGCCGGCATTTCCCTATAGGCATAATCAAAGTGAAAAAGCGCTGCAGGAAAAAACGCAATGTGTTTCCGCTGCGGTTTTTCCCGCATTGCTTTTTCACTGTGGCCTACTATGTGGGGACTTAACCTAAAAGTGGGTAACTTTCTGATTGGTGGGTGTGCAACTACTGGGACTAGGGTTGTTTTGCATCCTAGATCAATGGAGCGGCAGATCTGACATGCACACTGCCATTCTGTTCATTTCAATGCAAACTAGAGCCCGTCATGAAATGAATGAAGGATTTACTTTCATATGTCAAGGCAGGGGACAGATCCTCTTAAGATTCTATCTGGCTGTGTAACATTATTACTGACATATGCTTCTCCTTAAAACCAATACTGACCAGGAATAAATATTAAAACTTCTCTGTACATTTTACATTGAAGACTGTCATTTGGCATGTAGAATGCTGTGAAATCACCCATGTGTAGGCTCATGCATCATCCATAGGTCAGTCCTGATAACCAGAGTGGAGACACAGCTTGCTCTAAGAACAGCAGGAATTCTAGAGAGAACTCTGCAGCGAGAACACCAGATGGGTAATGGGGCAATGTCTTTGGTTGATTTATGTAATAAGGGATGACTGGTGTGGGAATGATTTGCTGCACTCACCACGAATGGCAAATACAGCAAAAGTACAATATGGCTGGATCTACTGATGCTCAATTAGTATTCAGGTACAGAAGACTAAGATCATATGCCGTGTGCTGTGTCTAACACTATTACACACTGTTAAATCCATCCTCACCATTAATCTGCCATCAAAGATTACAAAAAAAAAAAAATCACTTCTCCCCATTTCAACCTCTTGGAAAAAAAATATACATGAATATTAACCTTAAACAATACCCAAGTATCCTTCATTCAATAAATGTATGGCAGGAATCAGAACCGCAACCTGGGAGAACAGTTGGTTGTAGCATTGTAATGTGGATTTCTACCATACAACATCCAAGGCTGAGATGACTTAAAGTAGATGGGTCAGGATCTTTGTGAGTATAGAGTACACAAAGCACAACACAACAGGGCAGCTTAACAAGCAGATTCATTCCCTAAAACCTTTGATCGGATATTGTGCCGTCATGGTGAAAGGATTTAACAGCTTAAATAGGGACTGAAGGGAAGATCCGGCCGCTTTCTTCACTCGATAAGTTTCTTAGCTCTGACGTTGGCTTCGTCAATGCGATCTTTATTGGTTATCGCCTAAAGAAAAATATATAAGGGACATTAAAGCCTTGAGGTTACAGCATTTTTTTTTATCTTCAGTTCTTCTTATCTTCCAAGGGCCAAAACTTATTTTGCCTAGCAACTTAGCTGTATGATTGTTTTTTTCAATTTGTACATTTATTTTCCATAAAATGCAAAATGGTTGACGTGTACCTCCAAATTATAAAACAACTTTCCATAATTGAATAGTATTAGTGAATATAATAAACTTTGTAATAAGACTTACAGAAACTTGTTGCCTTCTCCATTTATCAAGCAGATTTACTTTATACATATTACACTATGAAAGGAGGAGTTGCTCCTGTTAGAAAAGGCACTCCGACAGCTACTGCTATACTCTGAGTCAGGTAAGCCCTCGTTCACATCAGCATTTAGATTCTGTCCGGGGGAGTCCGCATGGGGACCCCCTTCCAGAACGGAATACAAACGCAAGTGCAAGCGCTGGTGAAGCAAAAGCACAGCCTCCCCAAAGACTATAATGGGGTCTGTGTGCTTGACGCCAGATCTCTGCAGGGATCTTGTGGACAGGAAAGTAGTTCATCATCTACTTTCCTGCCCACATGATTCATGTGGGCAGCGTGTGGCAAGCACAAGGACCCTATTATAGTCTATGGGTTTGTGTGCTTTTACAGCACAGCGCTTGCAATTGCGTTTGTATTCCGTTGGGGGGGGTCCCCATGTGGACACTCCCAAATGGAATCCAAACGGTGATGTGAACGAGGGATAACACTTCTAACACTGCTATGTTTCAAGATAACAGTCTAACATAACGAGGCAATAAACTACAGCCTCCTCCTCCCTTCTACAAAGAGTTCTGTTTGCAAGATAAATACTGAGACAGAGCCCCATGTGAACAGAACGGAAAGTATTCAGACCCCTTTACATTTTTCACTTTTTCATTGCAGCCATTTGCTAAAATCCAAAAAGTTCATTTTAGTTCTCATTAATGTACACTCAGCACCCCATCTTGACAGAAAAAAAAAATAGAGAAATGTAGATATTTTTGTAAATTAAAAAGGAAAAAAATTAAGTATCAAATGGTCGTAAGTATTCAGACCCTTTGCTGCGCCACTCATATTTAACTCATATGATGTCCATTTCCTTCTGATCCTCCTTGAGATGGTTCTACCCCTTCATTGGAGTCCAGCTGTGTTTAATTAAACATTGGACTTCATTAGGAAAGGCACATACCTGTCTATATACAGTAAGATCTCACAGTGAATGTCAGAGCAAATGAGAATCAGGTGGTCAAAAAATTGCAAAAAGATCTACATTTCTTTTTTTTTTTTTTTTTCCCCTGTCAAGATGGGGACGCTGAGTGTATATTAATGAGAAATAAAATGAACTTTTTTGATTTTGGCAAATTACTGCAATGAAACAAAGAGTGAAAAATTTGAAGGGGTCTGAATATTTTCCATACCCACTGTAAGTGGGAAACTAAACCGGTCTTAGAAAGTTTATTTTCACCAGTTTCTTATTATAAAACAGCAGTGTATAATTTTTTGTGTGTGTGTTATAAATATCTATCCATGAAGAAGTCACTTTCCTTTATTTACCTGCACGGCTATAGGTAAACTAAATCTCATTATTGAGACAGGACTCACCTTTTCATTAATTCGGTCAATCATTTTGTTCTGGCTGTCAATTTCATTGCCCATGTCTAGAGCCATGTTCTTTAAGTTGCCTAGAATGCTGCCAACCTGCTGCAGATTTTCATCCATCTCATCCTCCCGGGCATCATTGGTAACCCTACCAGGAAGCAGAATATTAAATTACATACATGGATAGAATCAACGGGGCTTATTTAAGAAAAGATGAGATTGGTTTTTTTGGGTTTTTTTTTTAGGAATAGCCCTTTTGATAGTTGTGGAACAAAAATGAAATAGTAAAGGAAGTCCCAATTTCTTACTTGTTGTCATCTCCCTGCAAACAGTGGGGTAGGTTTATGAGAACTGCCTAACTGAAAAACTTAGTTGCAGCACTGCTTTAATTTCTTAGTGCTTAACTTGGATGCTATGGGCAATACTTTGGTTTTTTAAAATTTTTTTTAGACAGTTTCCTAAATCTGCCCTAAATCTTCTCCTTCTACTAGTTGGATCGTGCAGAACACAAATTGAAAGACACTAGAATCTTGTTTCACAAATCTTTACAGATTTATTTAAACCCCACAGTCACAATGAAATTGAAAGAGTCAATTTTTTGTTGTTGCAGATTTTGAAGTTATGTCTCAAATAAGCATAGCTGGCACATACCTCTGGTGCCTTATTATCTCTCTGCCATTTTAGGCCTAAACCAGTAACATTTTATCCCTCTCTGCATTCCCAATCTCATAATTATTTACATCTTATTGCAACAAAGCTTTAGAAGACCTCAATTTTTATTGGTTTTTGAGAGGCGAGATCAGAAATCATCAATTCTGACACTGCCCTTCTGACATTACAGAGGTGAAATAGCTCATCAGACTCCAAAACTACCTGTGCTTGTTACTCAGGAACGGTGGGTGCAAGAGAGAAAATTCCAACTCTGCTGGAATCAGTGGAGTGGCACCCATTCACAAATTATAAGAACTGGAGTTGGTGGAGGTGGTGAAAGATCCTCTTTAACCCCTTAGAGACACAGCCCAAAAGTGACTTAAGGACCAGGCCTCTTTTTTCAAATCTGACATGTGTCACTTTAAATAGCGATAACTTTGAGACGCTTTAACTTACACAAGTGATTCTGAGATTGTTTTTTCGTAACACATTGTACTTCATGTCAGTAGTAAATTTTCGTCAATATGTTTTGTCTTTAATTATGAAAAAATAGGAAATTTGGTGAAAATTTTGAAAAAAATGCAGTTTTCATACTTTGAAATTGCAAGCCTTTCAAATAGAAAGTCATACTACCCGAATTTTTTCATAAATATAATTAACCATGTCTCTGATTTATGTAGCAATCAAATTTTAAGCACCCTTTCATTTTTTTCAGATATTATAAGGCTTACAAGTCAAGCAGTAATTTTCCAAATTTTCAAGAAAATTTCCAAAACACATTTTTCAAGGGACCAGTTCAGTTCTGAAGGGAACTTGAAAGGCCTCTCTAATAAAACCCTCCAAAAGTCACCCCATTCTAAAAACTGCACTCCTGAAAGAATCTAAAACAGCAGTTAGAAAGTTTCTTAACCCTTTCAGCATTTCACAACAATTACAACAAAATGGAGGTCAAATTTACATTTTTCAATTTCTGTCACTAATATATTCATTTAGCCTTAGAATTTACACATTTACTAAGGGTTAAAGGAGAAACTGCACCCCACATTTTGTTACACAATTTCTCCCGAACACGACAATACCCCATATGTGCTGGTACCCTAATGTACGGGCACACGGTCGCTCTCAGAACAGATGGAGCACTAATTGGATTTTGTAGGCCAGATTTTGCTAGAATATTTTTCAGGCGCCATGTCCCGATTGCAAAGCCCCCAAGGTGCCAAAACAGTGGAAAACCCCAAAATGTCACCCCATTTTGGAAACTAGACCCCTCAAGGAATTTAACAAGGGGTATAGTGAGCACTTGGACCCTACAGGTGTTTCACAGATTTTTTTTACCATTGAGATGTGAAAATGAAAAATTACTTTTTTTTTTCCAATAAATCGTCCATTTAGCGCCATATTTTTAATTTTTGCAAGTAGTTAGAGAATTAAGAGCCCCCCACAGTTTGTTACACAATTTCCCCTGAACACGGCAATACCCCATATGGGATCATAATCTCCTGTATGGGTTCATGTTGGGGCTCAGAATGGAAAGAGCGCTATTTGGATTTTGGAGGGCATATATTGCTGGAATAGTTTTGAGGTGCCATGTCGCATTTGCTGAGCCCCTAAAGTATCAATACAATAGAAACCCCTCAAAAGTGACCCCATTTTAGAAACTACACCCGTCAAGGAATGTATCAAGTGGTATTATGATTTTGAGACTAAAAATGCTTCCCAAAAATTGAAATTTTTAAAGAAATATGCCATTTTGGTATCCAATGCATTGCACCCACTTTGTGTTGTCAGAGACCTGAAAATTATATATGTGGGTGTAAACTGCTGCTTGGGCGCACAGCAGGGCTCAGAAGGGAAGGAGCACTGCGCTTTTTAGCTTTTGGGGTACAGATTTAGAGGGACTTTCTGGGTGCCATGTTGTTTTTGCAGAGCCCTGGAGGTGCCAGTAAACTGGAATTCCCCAAGAAGTGACCCCATTTTGTAGGGGAAATTTTAGAGTCTCTGCAAAAGTGCCATGGCATCCAAAAACCAAACCGTCTAAGTCTGTGCTCCAAAAACCAAATAACCTTCTTCCCTTCTGTGTCTAGCTGGGCCCTAATATCAGTTTATACCCACATATGACATTACGTACGTTATCCGGGGTACACCAGTGTCATATATGTGCCCTAATATCAGTTTATACCAACATATGACATTACCCCGGTTACACCAGTGTCATACATGTGTCATACATGTGGCATAAACTGCAGTTTGGGCACACAGCAGGGGGCAGAAGGGAAGGAGCGCTATGCGGCTTTTGGAGCACAGATTCAGATGTTTGGTATCTAGACGCCATGTCATGTTTGTAGAGCCTGAAAGGTGCCAGAAAAGTGGATTCCCCAAAGGAGTGACCGCAGTTTGAAAACTGCACCCCTCAAAGAATTTATCAGGGGGTGTAGTGTAGTATTAGTATCCCAGACGTGACTGCACAGCGGATGGCGAAGAGGGAATGTATAAGCGGTGCGGAGGACATTGCAGACACTAAATTCCCTACTGTACCCCCAGTAGCTCCTATGATTGGGGGAGTCACACTGGGGTCACTTTGGGGGTCACTTCTGGTATATTTTCCCTCATAAGCTGTAAATATGGGGTGTCCCCTGATATTCGCTTGCACAGCTTATACATTCCCTGCCTGCCGCACCCAATTGTGTTCTAATGATTTTGCGATTTTGCGTGATTTTGTCTTCACATTGGTAGAGGCTATATTTTCTTTATTTTTCTGCTGACGTGGCCATATAAGGGCTTGTTGTTTGCGGGATGCGATGTATTTTGTAATGACACCATCTTGGGGTGCCTACAACTTACTGATTACATTTTATTAACTCTTTTTTTGCTGGATTTAAAAGAGAAAAAATCAATTCTGGTATTGAGTTTTACCTTTTACATTTTTCGCCATGCAGCGTACAGTATAAGTAACATGTGACCTTTATTCTGCGGGTCGGTACGGTTACGGCGATACCTCATTTATGTTATTTTTTTATGCGATACTAAGTCTGCAGAACAAAAACACATTTGGGGACATAAATCAGTGATTTTTGCATCGCCATCTTCTGAGAGGCGTAACATTTTTATTTTTCGCTTGACAGTGTTGGTTGAGGGCTTATTTTTTGCGGGACAACCTGTGCATTTTATTGGTACTGTTGTGGGGTGCATATGACTTTTTGATCACTTTTTATAGCACATTTTGTAAGGTGAGATGGCGAAAAATCACTACTTCCGGCGGGTTTTTTCCGTTATTTTTTACCGCCGTTCACTGTGTACATTAAATATTGTTTCAGTTTTGTTGTACAGGTTGTTACGGACGCGACAATACCAAATATGTATTGTTTTTATTAATTTTTTGTGTTTTTTTTTACAT
This sequence comes from Leptodactylus fuscus, assembly GCF_031893055.1. Lineage (NCBI taxonomy): Eukaryota > Metazoa > Chordata > Amphibia > Anura > Leptodactylidae > Leptodactylus > Leptodactylus fuscus. Next base: position 110,250,335 of record NC_134271.1, on the reverse strand, counting down.
AATTCATTTTTTATAGAAAAAAGGGATTTTTGGGACTTTATAACTTTATTGATTGTTTTCAAATACTTTATTTTTTTTTTTACTTGTTCTTGTGTCCCTATGGGACACATGGATCAGTGATGATTGCATCACTGATTCTCTACTCTAGACTGAGACACAGGCAGCAGTGACAGCCTGCACGTGTCTCACTCTAGACACAGGAAGTGAGCTGTGCGGACGGCACAGACTCACTTCCAGAAGACGCCGGAAGCATCACCAGGTGAGTGCTCAGGGCTGTCTGGGGTCACTAACCAGACCCCAGACTACATATTACAGATACCGGCACCCCCCGATCTCGGTCCGGGGGGGGGGGGGGGGGAGATCGCGGCACCCTTTGTTTGCGGTGGTCATGTTTGACCATCGCAATCAAAGGGTTAAAACCTCCGATCGGTAAAAGTACCGACCGGAGGTTATGGAAAAGGGTGATAGCTGTCAGTAACAGCTATCACTCAGTTCCGATTCCGCCCGCTCAGCTAGTGAGCGGGCGGAATCACCATGACGTACAATTACGTCATGGTGCGCGAAGTACCTCGCGTCCATGACGTAATAGTACGTCAAAGGTCGCTAAGGGGTTAAATACTATGGTGAGTATTGACTGCAGCATATAAAGAGTTAAATGGCCAGTATACCTTCAGATTGATAATGGTACCCCTTCCTCAAACGTTATCCCTCCTTCATAGGGAATATGAGCAAGGGATAACCAAATAACAGAGCCATTTATGGGAAAGATTTGGTATGGTTCTACTGCCATACTACAACCCATTAAGTGTCCTCTGATTAGTGGTTACAAATAAGAATATTGTCATTGTTACCTTTTTATGTATCCACCGCTTTGTCCAGCTCCGCTCGGCTGCGGCTGCCCATTCACCTGCCGGGGCTGCTTGGAGATCACATCTTCTGATTCTTGATCTTTGTTTCCCCATGCCTTCTTATACATATCGCCAGTTTCAAAACTCTTAGCCCTGTTCATTGGATTAAGAAAGTTACTAGTGTCTGCTGCTAAAGGTCCATTTATATGAATCGATTAACATCAAGCACAATAATAATGTTGATGGAAAGATGCAACAGAATCACCAGGGGATAACATTTTTCCTTGGACAGATTCATTGCTCATGTATAAAATTGATCTTTTCCATTCTTATTTACAGTTTTCCACATAAATGGCTGCCTATAGAGTTGTGACTACAATACTGTATTACCATCATAATCTTCTGCGTGTGGAAGACATTATCATTATGTCCTTAAGGAGCAGCAGCAGAAACATGATGCCTTCTGACTGGCTGTAAATCACAGAAAATAACAGTCCCACCAACTACTACTCTACACAGACGGAAGAAGAGTATACTGTATATGAAATCGATCACAATTTATATCACTTGTCCAAGGCTAGAAAAACATTCCTGCAACCTTCCAAAAAAGTGCCACACATGCTCACTTTAGTGGAGCTAAGATCATCAATCCTACAGTGGCTTGCAAAAGTAGTCATACCCCCTTGTATTTTATGGAGATTTTAAGTGACTAACAAAGTATTAGATAATTGTGAAGTGGAAAGAAAATGATACACGGTTTTCAAAATTTTAATTAAAAAAAAAAAATTCTTAAGTGTGACATGCACCAAGTATTCAGCCCCCTGTACTCTGATACCCCTAAAGAAAATCCAGTGTAATCATTTGTCTTCAGAAGTCACAGTTTATACAGTCCAACTGTGTGTAATTTAGTCTTGGTATAAATGTACCTATTCTGTGACCAAACAGCATCATGAAGACCAAGGAACTCGCCAGACAGGTCACAGATAAAATTGTGGAGAAGTTTAAAGCAGTGTTAGGTTATAAAAATATATCCCAAGGCGCACTGTTCAATCCATCATCCAAAAATGGAAAAAGTATTCTACAACTGCAAATCTAAAAGTATATGGCTGTCCACCTAAACTAACAGATTGAGCAAGGAGAGCACTGGTCAGGAAAGCAGCCAAGAGGCTCAAGGTCACTCTGGAGGAGCTGCAGAAATACACAGCTCAGGAGGGAGAATCTGTCCACAGGACAACTATAAGTTGTGCACTCCATAAATCTGGCCTTTATGGAAGAGTGTCAAGACAACCATTGTTAAGAGAAAAGACATAAGAAGTCTGCTGTTTGCCACAATCCATATAGGGGACACAGCAAACATGTGGAAGAAGGCGCTCTGGTCAGATTAGACCAAAGTTGAACTTTTCTCCTAAATGCAAGAAGGAATAAACATGGCGTTCTTTCTGCTGTTCCAGCTGCTATGGATCTAGCCAGACTAAGCTCACCCAACTGAAACTTTGCAGCATAGTTCGATCTACAGCTTGGCCCTGATATTTCTTTACATGGCGTGTATTTTGTGTACAAAATCTTCTTGTTACAAAGTCAACAATTAAAATACTACTTTTCTTCACCTCAAGCAAATGCATGTGTGTGCAGCTCAATTATTATTCTTTGGATACAGGTTGGAGAACGCCTTTAAGCTCAGCACCACCATAAAGATTCTATAGAATGCACAGTTCTATTGACATTCCACTTGGGCAAAAATCTCAGTCTCTAGATGTGCAAAGCTGGAAGAGACATACCCCAAAAGAAATGTAGCTGTAACTGCAAGGAAAGGGGGCTCTTTAAAGGGGCTCTATCATTGAGAAAAGACATTTTTAACTAATCACATCCTTGCATAGCCTTTAGAAGGGCTATTTCACACCTACCTTTTGTATGTAAATCGCCTCAGTGGTTTTTGAATGAGCCCATTCTTATTCATATGCTAATTAGCCTCTAGATGCACCCCGGGTCTCATCAAGCACCCTCTGCCTATTCTTTCCTATGTAGCCTGTGCTGCTGCTGCTGATGACTTCCTGATTGCACACACAGATAGGAGACAATAGCAGAGAGCGCTGCTGCTGGGAACTTCCTGTGCTGCCTGGAAGCTCATTAGCATATGAATAAAAACAGACTTATTCAGAAACCACTGAAGCAATCTACATACAAAAGTTAGGTGTGAAATAGCCCTTCTAAAGGCTATGCAAGAATGTGCTTAGTTAAAAATGACTTTTCCCAATTATAGAGCCCCTTTAAAATATTGATATAAGGGGCTGAATATTTTTCACTTTTCAGATTTTTATTTGACTAAAATTTTGAAAACCCTGTATCATTTTCCTTCCACTTCACATTTATCTGCTACTTTGTGTTGGTTATTACTTAAAATCTCAATAAATTACATTTTAGTTTCTGGCTGTAAGGTGACAAAATGTGAAAAAGGGGTATGAATACCTTTGCAAGGCACTGCATGCACAGGTATAGCACAGTTTTTTGAATAAAGCAGCAAAGTTTTTCTAATTCTATGTAACCTCTTTAAGCATGTCTGCTGCATTGTGTGATCTACTCCTCTACTGTGCACACCCTAAAAACAAACAACAGGTGTTTAGGCAAGACCAATAAAGTCACACATTAGCTTCTGGAGCTAGACATGTAACCCAGTGCTGAGGGGAATTTCTGTAAGCATAAAGTTTCATCCATATAAATGAAAATAGAGGAGACGTGGCTTCACGGAAAGCACTGGATTTTAATAGATGTGGCAGAAATGCTGGACATATGGAAGACTAACACCATAAGGTACCATGACATACTTGTAAGTCATAGATTTCCCTACAGCTAATGTTACCATGACAAGTAAGAGCTTTGCAAAGGCCCAAAGGTCTGCTATAAAGTAGCCATAATATACATAAGACATTTAAAAAAAAGACAATTTTATTATATATATATATATATATATATATATATATATATATATATATATATATACATACATACACACACACACATATATATAGTAGAGTCACACTGAAGGCATCAAAACTATGAATTAACACATATGGAATTATATACTTAACAAAAAGATGTGAAACAATTGAAAATATGTCTTATATTCTAGGTTCTTCACAGTAGCCACCTTTTGGTTTGCACACTCTTGCCATTCTCTTGATGAGTTTCAAGAGGTAGTCACCTGAAATGGTCTTCCAACGGTCTTGAAGGAGTTCCCAGAGATTCTTAGCATTGTTGGCCCTTTTGCCTTCACTCTGCAGTCCAGCTCATCCCAAACCATCTCGATTGGGTTCAGGTCTGGTGACTGTGGAGGCCAGGTCATCTGGCGTAGCACCCCATCACTCTAATTCTTGGTCATATAGCCCTTACACAGCCTGGAGGTGCGTTTGGGATCATTGTCCTGTTGAAAAATAAATGATGGTCCAACTAAACGCAAACCGGATGGAATAGCATGCCGCTGCAAGATGCTGTGGTAGCCATGCTGGTTCAGTATGCCTGCAATTTTGAATAAATCCCCAACAGTGTCACTAACAAAGCACCCCCACACCATCACACCTCCTCCTCCATGCTTCACGGTGGGAACCAGGCATATAGGGTCCATCCGTTCACTTTTTCTGCATCACAATAAAACACGGTGGTTGGAACCAAAGATCTCAAATTTGGACTCAGCAGACCAAAGCACAGATTTCCACTGGTCTAATGTCCATTCCTTGTGTTCTTTAGCCCAAACAAGTCTCTTCTGCTTTGTTGCCTGTCCTTAGCAGTGGTTTTCTAGCAGCTATTTTACCATGAAGGCCTGCTGCACAAAGTCTCCTCTTAATAGTTGTTGTAGAGATGTGTCTGCTGCTAGAACTCTGTGTGACATTGACCTGGTCTCTAATCTGAGCTGCTGTTATCCTGCGATTTCTGAGGCGGGTGACTCGGATGAACTTATCCTCCGCAGCAGAGGTGACTCTTGGTCTTCCTTTCCTGGGGCGGTCCTCATGTGAGCCAGTTTCTTTGTTGCGCTTGATTGTTTTTGCAACTGCACTTGGGGACACTTTCAAAGTTTTCCCAATTTTTTGGACTGACTGACCTTCATTTCTTAAAGCAATGATGGCCACTCGTTTTTCTTTACTTAGCTGCTTTTTTCTTGCCATAATACAACTTCTAACAGTCTATTCAGTAGGACTATCAGCTGTGTATCCACCTGACTTCTGCACAACACAACTGATGGTCCCAACCCCATTTATAAGGCAAGAAATCCCACTTATTCAACCTGACAGGGCACACCTGTGAAGTGAAAACCATTTCCGGTGACTACCTCTTGAAGGTCATAAAGAGAATGCCAAGGGTGTGCAAAGCAAGAATCAAAGCAAAAGGTGGCTACTTTGAAGAACCTAGAATATAAGACATATTTTCAGTTGTTTCACACTTTTTTGTTAAGTACATAATTCCACATGTGGTAATTCATAGTTTTGATGCCAACAGTGTGAATCTATAATTCACATAATCATGGAAATACAGAAAGCTCTTTGAATGAGAAGGTGTGTCCAAACATTTGGTCTGTACTCTCTCATATATATATATATATATATATATATATATATATATATATATATATATATATATACACACATACATATATACACATACACACACACACACACTGTGTATATATATATATATATATTATATATATATATATATATATATATATATATATTACAGAAAACCTCTTTATTATGAAAAAAAAATCATATATACACTATATGCTGCAAACTGTGACTAATATTATACACACAGATATAAAATAATAATGATAAAAAGATAAATAAATAATCTATCCCACTGCTGAAATTGTAAGGGCTAGTTCACACGTGGGCAAAGGGGAGGTTTTTGACAGCGGAATTCGCTTCAAAAACCTCTCCTTTAACATGGTGGTCTATGTAGACCACTAGCTTTTTTTTTCCTCCTAGCGTTTTCCGCCTGAAGAAGCGACATGACCTTTCTTCAGGCGGAAAACGCCTGAAGAATTGCATAGAAGTGAATGGGAGGCGAAAAAACCGCGCGGTTTTCGCCTGCAGTTTCTATAGCACATATAGGAAAAAAAAACCCTAGCGAAAACCGCTAGCGAAAACCGCGTCAAAAACCTCGTCAAAAACCGCGTGGAATGCAAAAAACAGCGTCAAAAAAACTCCTCGAGGTTTTTTACCTCGCACAAATAAGCTAGGCGGTTTTCACGTGTGAACTGACCCTAAAGCTTTGCAGAATAAAAAAAAACAAAAACAAAAAAACATTGCAAATTTGTCTCCACAGTCATTGAAAAAAAATTATTCCGTAAATTACTAGTACCCAAACATTGTACCAATAAAACCAAAACGCCTCTTCAAAGTGGATGGTAAGCAGTGACGGTTATGGTAGGGACACACACCAAAAACAAAGATGGAATGAGGGGATTTTTTTAATTCACCCTCAAAGAAAAAAAACAACAAAAAAACATTAGTAAAAGCTGATTAATAAATGATATGTCTCCTAAAAAGGGCCACTGGAAAATGCAACTTGTCCCACACAAAACAAGCTACAATTATGGAAAAAAAAAATTAGGGTTACAGCTCTTAAAATGCAACAGTAAGGCTCACATGGACTTCAGAATAACAACACCGCATATTGCAAGTCAGGCATGTTTGTCTATAGAGAGCAGGCAACTTTACACCACAGGGTATTCGTGGTTGCCAGGAACAAACAAGACACAATGAAAAGGACATCCTGGTTCAAGATGAGGGATGCAGAAAGCATAAGGTGAACATGTATGAAAACAAATAGGTGTCTGCTACCACACTATAAGAGATCCCATCTCACTGAAGAGAGCACCATGATGGATTTTACCAGCACTAATCTTCAGAAAGGTCTCCAAATATTTAAAGCTGAAACCACAGAGGAGAGACAGATACTATACAGATACATACACCACATCTGTGAACATGCAACATGCAGGGCAATAACAAGAAAGTACCCAGCTACAATGTCTGATCACCAACCTGAGCTGGCGCTTCAGCTTCCTAAGAAATCTTCATGTTAGTAAGCAATGGAGAAAGGAAGACAAGTAATAAGCAATGGAGCCAAGTTAGGATTTGTTAGTAAGAACACAAACCAGTAATGACTGAGAGGAGAAGACTTTAGGGTGAAACTCCCATCTAAGATGTTGGGAAACTGAAGAACTAGTAATTCCCTAATATATTATTATTATTGGGATCATTACAACCAGTCATTTTACAAGCCAGAACAATCTAATGATCCCCTTATGGAGCTGTCGGGCATACAGGGCCATCAGATTGCTTCTTGTTTTAACCCTTTAAAGAGGACCTTTCACCACTTTTGGGCACATGCAGTGTTATATACTGCCAGAAAGCCGACAGTGCGCTGAGTTCAGCGCACTGTCGGCTTTCCCGATCTGTGCCCGGTGTAAAGAGCTTACGGTGCCGGTACCGTAGTGCTCTATGATCAGAAGGGTGTTTCTGACCATTAGCCAGAGACGTCCTTCTGCCTCGCGGCGCCTATCGCGCTGTACTGTGGAGCGGGGAGGAACGTCCCCTCCCTCTGCTCACAGCGCTCGTCCGTAGACGAGTATTATCAGGAGCGGGAGGGGGGCGTTCCTCCCCGCTCCACAGCACAGCGTGATTGGCGCTGCGAGGCAGAAGGACGTCTCTGGCTAATGGTCAGAAACGCCCTTCTGACCATAGAGCACTACGGTACCGGCACCGTAAGCTCGTGACACCGGACACAGATCGGGAAAGCCGACAGTGCGCTGAACTCAGCGCACTGTCGGCTTTCTGGCAGTATATAACACTGCATGTGCCCAAAAGTGGTGAAAGGTCCTCTTTAAGGCAGCCTAATTTGGGCCTTAAGGAAACCCAAAACTCCACATTTCAAACGCCATAACTGTCATACATTTCCATTGATGTAGCCATATTGGGACTTGCTTTTTGTGCGACAAGTTGTATTTTTACATGGCATAATTTTGTTCAGTGAATTATTATAATACCAAATTTATGTAAGTTTTTGTTGGTACCACAGTTTGATCGGTTTATTTAACTATCATTCTGATTCTGTAATACATAATTTTTGATGTCTTTGTTTTTTGGGGGTTTTTTGGAAAGGGTAGGAGGTGGTTGGTGGGTGGAGTGAGAGTGACCAAAAAGCAACATGTACTTATTGCTTTAAAACAACCATTTACCATACAGGACAAAACTTATTTTAATAGGCTGTACTTTTACAGGAATAGCAATGCTATATTTTTTTTATTTGTGTGAGATATGGAAAAAAATATTCAGTCCTGCACAGTGATAATGCAATTATAATCAGGGAATTACCATTTATGCAAATCCACTATGCAACAAATAGCAAGGATTTCATGATCAGCTTCACTTTACACATAAAAGGTTTTTTTTTATCACACAAACAACTCAGATAACAATCTAATCACTGGTGGTCTGTACCAATAATAATAACAGGGGTCCTGCATTCCCCAATTTGAGTGAAGTTACAGTCGTGCAGAGGTGCTCCATTCACCTCTACTGAACCAGTCCATTAAAAAATAAATAAATGGAGTTGCAACATGCCTGCACAGCTGTCACTTCACTCAGTTGGGGGTCTCTGTGGTGGGTCTTGGGGAAAACCTCTTAAATAGTAACATTGCCTGTAGCTGAAGAATGGATTTAGGTATATTCACATGCACATACATTTGGTTCATTGCTAGTACCAGAAGGTAGTGTGTAACCATAACCTTTAATCCATCATTTAAAATTACAGGATAGAAGACACAAATGCAGTGAATAGAATGTAGAAAAACAAGAACTAGTGCTATGCGGTTTTAGTCACTATTTTTTGTTTTTCTACATTCTATTCACTACGTTTGTGTCTTCTATCCTGTAATTTTAAATTATGGATTAAAGGTTATGTCTTAAACCTACTCTGGCAGAGCGGACCCATCTATCTTTTTATACTATTTATCTGGACAGAGCTTCACAAGTCGGAGGCTGGGGTCGTGCACCTAGGGATTTTCAAACCAACAATAATGGTGAGCAGAAGCATATTTTTTCATTTTTTTGTAGTGTGTAACCATACCCCTCCCCGATGACCTGTAGCTCATTCAGGCTCCCGCATACAGAGGATAGACACCCCAGCCCTGAAGTATACAATATACTTTTCCCTTGTAAGGGAAGGGTCAGAAGTGGGTCCTACCATTGTGTGTTAGGCATTGTATTTTATGCAAGAATGTTGACATTGAGCCATATTCATATTTACAGGGTAAAATATATAGCGCTTTATGGAAAGCTGCAGTCAAACATTAAATGTGATCGGGCTGGTACCAACCTCTTTCCAGGACAGACACAAAGGCCACAACACTTGTTGAGCTCCGTTAGGTTCCTCTCTGCCTCTCTCATATCTTTGTTGATCTGGTCCAGCCCTTCCTCGACACGCTTTAGTTGTTCTGGAAAATGGACAATGAATCAAATAAAAGAGTCTACTCATTCACATACAGACAAGTCTTACAGAGGCTTCCGTTACACTTTTCAGTTCTTCCAAATCTTTCTTGAACAATTTGAAAAGTAAGTAAATTAAAATGAATGATCTTGGGATATATATATATTTTATTATTATTATTATTGCTCATATAACGCCAACATATTCTGCAGTGATGTAGAGAATACATTTTCATTGTAAATTACTTCTCACTGAGCCGGTATGTCAATGATTTCCTTGGCATCTTTTAGAGAATTACAGTAAGAGCTAGTTCACACGGGGCTCCGCTTGAAAACATTCCGTTGCAGCTCTCCGCTCCGGATTAGGCCCAAATGAATGGGCCTAGTCCGGAGGGTGGTGTCGTAAGGTGCCTGAAGAAAGGGCAGCTCGCTTCTTTTTTCCGCGAGAGGGAACAAACCGCTCATGAAAAAAGGAACTGACCGGCTCCCATTGATTTCAATGGGAGGTGGCAGGATTTTGACATGGATACTGCGTCAAAATCCTAACCATTTTGCCCCGTGTGAACTAGCCCTAAAATGTAAAAGCTGAAAACATTTGGGGGGAAACAAACTCACCGCCTTGTTCATCGAGCATAGTCAGTGTTTTGACTCCTGCATCTTGACTCTAGAATAAAGATGTTATACTGTAAGAACTCAGATACTGATAACAAAACCATAGCAAAATTTACTACACATAAATGTGTCAAGTGTTAAGGTTGTGAATACATGAGGATTATTTCTTACAAACGAGAGCTTGCAGCATATTATTTTGCACAAAATGCACTACATATAACTGTAAATTTGTTTGTTCTTCCTAGTGGAGGGGGTGTTCTCCTCATGGATACAACGGACTTGGTACTATGGACAGAGCTTGTATGATGGCACACAAAGTCCCTTAAAGGGGTTGTCTGGGATAAACTGATCTTTATAATTTAAGCTAATTAAGCTATCGCTAAGCCATTTAGGTGCTTAGGATGATAACAACGTTCTGCCTACTTGCACCATGTGTGAAAAACACAAGTAGAATTTTAGTAGCCAGTGTATTCTGACTAAAAACGTACCAGGATCAGTAGTGGACACAAAATGTAAAACTGTACAATTACCTACTACCAAAAGATTACTTGTACCTGTTTGATAGAAGGTAAGGGACTGAGCCAGCAATACATGTGGACAATAAATGCAGTGTAACATTGTAGAAGTATAACCTCAAATCAATAATTTTACCTCTTCTACAAGGGTCAGCATCCGACGTGTGCTCTCAAGAGACTGAAAAAGAAAAAAAAACCCTTAAGAACAAATATAATAAGTACACAACAACAACAACAGTTAGACAAATCAGGGAGGTTGATGGGTTTTCTTTAAAGGGATTAAATAGACTGATTCAAACATGGCTGCTTTCCCCAAAAGCAGCAGCACACCTGTACTGTGAATGGGACAATGAGGTAGCCATATTAATGCATACAAAGTGGGAGCCATGACAGCTCAGTACAAAGATAATACATATCCTAAATAACAGTGGACAGTAGATGAACTGAAAACACCACTTCCAATGAGAAGGGAAAAAAAAAAATTATAATAATCTTGGACTGCTTCTTTAACGCTATACTGTTTTTGCCTGTGTAAACAGAATCTGTCAGTTAAATTTGGAGCTTTAAATTACCCGGTGACTTAATGTCTTAAATACCCAGATTTGTTTATTTTCTGACCTTATTCCCCCGCTTAGGTGCAATCCTCACTGAAGCTGGACTAGTACAACTCTGTTTCATTGAACATGCACAGTAAAGCTAAGGTGTACTACTCCAGCTTCAGTAAAGGCATGTGCTGGAAGCACCAAAGATCAGTACTCATCAGATTTAACGCTAGGCAAATGTAATTTTTTTTATTTTTTTTTTAAACTTTTGGCCACAAACAGGCTTTCAATAGGGATATTTGGAGCACTAAACCACCAGTCCACAAGGGCCTGTTGGTGATTTAGCGTGAAATAATTATGCGACAGGTTCCTTTTAAAGAGGACCTTTCAAGGCTTGGGGCACAGACAGTTCTATATACTGCTGGAAAGCCGACAGTGCGCTGAATTCAGCGCACTGTTGGCTTTCCCAATCTGTGCCCCAGGTGAAGAGCTAGCGGTGCCGGTAACGTAGCTCTTTACAGTCAGAAGGGAACATCCTTCTTCACAGCAGCGCCTATCGTGCGGTACTGTAAGACTGGGGAGGAACTTCCCTCTGCTCACAGTACTCGTGCATAGACAAGTATTATCAGGAGGGGAGGGGGCGTTCCTTTCCGCTCTCACAGTACAGCGCTATTGGCGCTGCTGTGCAGAAGGACGTTCCTGACAGACTGTCAGAAACGCCCTTCTGACTGTGAAGAGCTACGGTACCGGCACCGATAGCTCTTTACCCGGGGCACAGATCAGGAAAGTCAACAGTGTACTGAATTCAGCGCACTGTCAGCTTTCCAGCAGTATATAGAACTGCCTGTGCCCCAAACCATGAAAGGTCCTCTTTAAAGAGGTTGTTCAGGTTTAAATTTTATTTTTCAGCTAAGCCAGGGCAGGTGAAAAAAAATAAAATAAATCAAGCTCACCAGTGCCCGATGTTCTGGTGTCCTCCTAGTGAGGTCCGGTCCTGCTGCTCAGATGTCTTTTTATAGTGGAATTCCTTGATGCCTGACATCCCAGTTACCTTCTGCTGAGGCCGCTGATTGCCCTCAACAGTTATGTGACAACCGAGGCCAATCAGCAGCCTAAGGAAGGAACCTGGGAACACCACAAGTAGTGATGTCCCATGTCCCACGCTGAAGCCGCTGATTGGCCCCAGAGGTCATGTGCAGTAAGGACTTCTGCCGGAAGAAAACGGAGCAGCAGGACCAGACCGTGCTGGAAGGCACCAGAACACTGAGGACAGAAGACTATTTTATTTTATTTTTTTCACTTCCCCGGCCTAATTAAAATCAAAATATTAAACTGAACGATCTTTTCAAGTAAACGGTTTTATTTCCCATAAGATAACTAGGTATAGAATCTTTTCTTCCAACTTTGTTGATCTGTTCCTCTGTTATTCTTCATGAAAACGTATAAATAAAATGAATTTGGATGTCACCATTCCACTTGTCAATACGTAGTCTGACACTGGCAACATTGATAGGTTAATAGACTGTACAGGAATAAGTCCCATGGCAAGGAGAATGCAAATACCTAGTTATGACTGACAACTAAGTTAAAAGTAGTGCCACACGGAAGTAAAGCTCTCAGCAGCAGGACATTTAAATCAGCTACAAATGCTGTCTGAAATCTGCCCCTCATTGATTTCTATGGGAGGCATTGATGGATTTTTTTTTTTTTTTTCTTTAAGCATGCAGGGAAAAACAAAACAACTTGCTTGATATTGCAGTGGTTTCCAGGGAGGCTCAAGGAAAGACCTTCTACCTCAAGTTTCACCCTTAGTAGGCAGAATATACTTGTACTAGAGAGGTTGAAAATATAGAAGTCTAGTGGTTGGCACTCTCACAGAAGTAGTACATTTGGACTCTTCAGTTTAAGACTTGGGATTGGCTATAAAAGTTGTCCACATTTTAAAATCCTTTTGGTTACGGAAAACAGTAAGAGGTCAACCTCCTCCTTACCTCATCAGTGACCTGATTTGCTCGTAGCTGGATGTCTTCTACCGTCATATCATCATCCATGGTGGCTTATGTGAAGAATTTACAAGGGCTACAATGAGACGTTTTTTCTCTTATGTGCTGTCAAAAGAATAAATAAATTGTAAGCAGAAGCTGACGTCACAATAGTTCTTATTTATACAACCCATACTTCGTTGTATTAGCTGTTTAACTGCACTGAGTTCCACTTCAGTCAAAGCAGAACTAAAATGTGTACAGCGAATGGTGCAACCGGGTGGTTACTCAGTAATGATACAGGAGGAAGAACTTCAAGAGAAGCTCAAAGTACAAGAAGTACAAGTCTTCATGCTGAGAATCCCTCTAGAGGTTCCGGGCAGGCTACAGACTCACTCACTGTGTCAGACTAGGATGTCTATTGCCCAATCTAGAGGCCCACCCTATTGTTACTAGCATGCAAGCCATAAACAAAAGTCACTTTCCTGGCCCCGCCAGGTTTATCATTTACACTGGTTCTCTAGCACAAAGGAAGCCCAAATTCTGAGCCTATCGCTTCATGCTCTACCAAAACTAGAACCTGGTTGGGGTGCTACTTCTTAACACTTCCGCCAATATAGTTGTGAAAAATACAACTGTATTGCAGCATCAGGGAGAACCAGCTGCATCCCACCCCTACACTATTCACTTGCCAATCCCTGGTCCTGCCCACGTCCTTCTAAGCTTCCCCCTCACTCTTCAAAGGGCCTTGATACAATGACGTAATGTGTGGTGCATCAGGACCCCTGGAGGCTTAAGAGGAAGTGGAAGATGCTGCTGTGGGCAGGAGCGGAGATCGGTAAGTTAAAAACCATTAAAAAAAAAATTAGACCCCAAATCCTGTATAAGCTGAATATGCGTCCCATCTTCCTCCATATAATTGTTTTTAATCCCTTGGGGCTATCACATCCAGGTACACAGGGAAACAAAAGAAAGCGCAAAAGGCCAACTTGACTTTAGTACAATGTAAGTCAGTACGAGGCATTAACTTACCAGAGGTTCAGCAACATTACAAAGCTACTGTATACAACTCTACTGGCCTGATCTTACTACCCCACAGACGGATAACCCGCCTCAATGACTAGTCACAGCAGCTCAACTAACTGATAGACTTGTAGATCCCAGGTCGTAGCCAGACACAGACCAATTAGCTTATCAGGGGCGCTGATGACATATGGAAGAACTTGTAACCCAAGTTGGCTCCAACCCTCTTGTTTTTGGCCGCCTGTGGGCTTGATACTACATATCTACCTGAGCTTAACTATATCCCTGGAGGCTTTTGGGACAAATCACCCTGGAACACTTCTATGTCGATAAAGAGTTGCCAATCGCCGATACTCTGTTCCCAGGGCTACATCATAAGAGCTTGAATTTCCTACAAATTGAGAGCTATAACAACTGCTCTATAACAACTGCTTACTGCTGTAAGCTATTCTCTTCCTCATATAATTGGAAAGGACCCTATATGAAATGTCAACAAATCATTGCGACTGGACCCCACCCAGCAAGAAAAACCTCATCTCTTCCATATCAGGTGGCCAGTCATAGTTCCCTTCTGGAAGTCAGTAGAGAGTGAATTATAGGATTCTCTTTCTTCTGTCTGACCAGACTTTACTGTCATCACAAAGCCACTTTCAGCCATAGACGTTACCTCAGAAGCATTGTGGTGGCTAACATCTTAAACCAGACTACGATCTTTAAGCAATGGTGCACAAAGTTATCTAAATCTCCAGATGTGGCGAGCCTCTAAGCTGGTCTAAGAGGAATCATTCCAGATACCTGAAAATGTGGAGTCCTTGAGTAAATAATCAATACCTTGTTAGCAATTGCCTCGAAGCAACATAGATAGAGTGCTGCCATCAGCAGAGACTATCCTCTGCTATCCCCCAAAGACCCCATACTGAATGTTCTCTTGCTCTCCATGTTCTTCCCAACCCACTTTCTCCTCCCCTCCTTGTACCAATACTAACATACCCCTCAGTCAAACTTTTTCCGAATCAGACTCCACAGCCCTGTGAGTTGTGACACTTTTCTCATCCTATGAAAAGATAATGTCAAGCGACAGAATCACCATAAAATTACAAATTTTATTTGAAATTTAAAAACATTTGTGACTGCAATGGCTCAACTGATGGAGCTGTAATGGCGAAACGCACGTCGCGGCGCGTCTCCATGTGGTAGGTGCATATCACATATACACTTTCATTTTCAACAGGGTCCATTTGGTGCCCATTTATTCATTTAACATATTGTTTGGCTGACTTCTTATTGCATATATTATCCTAGAATGTAAGTTGAGCCATTGTAGCCACACATGTATTTACTGATTTCTTGCACCTCTTTAACCCCTTATACATGGCCTGTTCTTGATACCGGTTACTCCACAAGCATTTTGGTTCCCCTCTCTTTTCCTATTGTATTATGAATTTCACTCTTTTCATGTTATGTTTTTAAATTTCAAATAAAATTTGTAATTTTATGGTGATTCTGTCGTTTGACATTGTCTTTTCATATTTATAGTGGATCTACCACCCAGTGTGCTTTGTGTTTGTACATGTTTGCAATACTTTTCTCATCCTGGTACAACCTCTGCTGCTGTGGTACATACATACACACATGCAGACACCCAGGACCACTGCAGATAGGATAGGCCAGTGATGGCAAACCTATGGCATGGGTACCAGAGGTGGCACTCAGAGCCCTCTCTGTGGGCACCCATCTGTGGCACAGCTCATACTCTGTGGAGGCCACTGTAAAGCAAATTGTACTGTGTGTGGAGTCACTGTGGAGCAGATTGTACTGTGTGGTGGCCACTGTGAAGCAGACTGTCCTGTGTGTGGTCCACTGTGAAGCAGATGGGACTGTGTGGGTGCCACTGTGGGGCAGATTGTACTGAGTGGGGGCCCTTCACTAATTATAATCACACAGTATCAGTTATATAGGAGACGTGATATTATTGTAGTTCATAATAACATTGTATAATCACTGTAAAACAGATCTGCGTGATGTAAATAGTGAACATTAAAATTATGCCAAATGCAGTACGAAATTATTTCTATAATTGAAATCTCTTAAAGGCTCATTCACACGACAGTATTTTGTGGGTCCATAATTGTCCGCACTTGTGGATCCATACAGTTTTAAGGTTAAATTGAGGTGTTGGCCCTTTGCAATAAATTATTGGGTTTTGGGTTGCAGTTTGGGCACTCTGTCTCCAAAAGGTTTGCCATCACTGGGATAGGCCATCAATTGTAGAAAGTGGATTAACCATTTAATGTCCTATCACTATGATATGGGCATAGGATATGACGGCGTCAAAATAAGGATTTCAACTCAGACAGTAGGGAACAACTTCAGATGTGTGTTGCGCCCTTTCAGGTTCGCTGCATGTGACAGTAACATGACACTTTGTAATATAACATGTAATATTGCAGCAGCAGTCCACTGCAGTCCATACACCCCTCCCCATCCCCCCATCCTGTGCAATGTATGGGATATGCATGCATAGAACAACATAAGCCTATTTTGTGTCTAAGGACTCATACCATAGATATGAGAAATCTCACAATGTCAGGGTGTTGTGCAGACAAGCTATTAGACGATCATGCAGATGTTCTTTCCGTGTCTATGATGTCACAGACAATATATACATCATCAGTATGACAAAACAAGAGCTGGGCCATGAAGTATACATTTTTTGCTATCTGATATAAACATCTCTCCTGATATCGTAGTAACTACTGTATATACTCGAGTTTAAGCCGAATTTTTCAGCACAGTTTTTGTGCTGAAAAAGTCCGCCTCTGCTTATATTCGAGTCATTACGGTAATACTGTGGTTATAGACCCAGCATACAGACACCGGGGCGGGTGCTGGGCCGCAGCATCGCCACGCTCCTGGCAGAAGTACTGGGGCCTTCTAGCAGAAGTACCGTAAGTACTTCTGTAGTTTGAAATGATCACCACCATGCTCCTTCCAGGAGCGTGGCGATGCTGCGGGCCCGGCACCCACCCCGGTGACTGTACGCCAGGTCTGTAAATATGGTAGCTGTAGTCTGTAGTGGTCTGTAGCTATAACGGTGCCGCTCCAGAGCGGTCACCATTGCAATCGGCACCTCCACTGCAACTCTTACAGTGGTAATGCCGGAGTTCCTGAGTTACAGTGGAGATGCCCTCCGGGGGAAACTGCTGCGGTGCCATGCCCCTGGAAAGAGGAAGGAGCGGGCGCGACCGCTCTCTCAAATGCAGCCCTGAAGCGCTGAGGGAGATCCCCGGCCGCCGGCAGGAGTGCGGACCTGAAAGAAGACCTCGGCCGCTGGGCCTGAAGGGGAACTGCGGCCGACCAAGGTCTTCCTTCAGGTCCGCTCTCCTGCTGGGGATTCCCCTCAGCGTCTCTGTAAAGGCTTTCTAGCTGCAGTGCATTTCTTTTGCAGGCTGCTCTATACAGCCTGCAAAAGAAATGAAGATTTTTGCAATGTATTGCAATGCATTAGCATTGTAATGCATTGCATTAGTGATCAGACCCCCTGGGTTTCAAGACCCCTAGGGGGTCTAATAAATGCAACAAAAAAATAAAAATAAAAAATAAAAAGTATTAAAAATTTAAATCCTTTCCCTAGAACACATATTAAACTAATACTGTGAAACACATACACGTTAGGTATCCCTGTGTCCGAAAACGAACGCCGTAGCTGGAAAAAAAAAAAAGTTGTCTAACTGCCCCTTCCCTGAGACTAGGTTTTCCCCCCCACTTGGAATTCAGTCTGACTATAGCCAGGCTGAATATAGGGTCTCTGCAGTGCTCCTATTCCGTCGGGAAGGGGTTAATAGGAGCACTGTAGATACCCTATATTCAGCCAGGCTGAATTCCAAATGGGGTGAAAAAAAACCAGTCCTCAAGCTCAGGGAAGGGGCAGACAGACAACCAAAACACCCCCTCCCCTTTCCCAGCAACTACTGCACCCAAAAACTCCGACCATTTTAATTTTTGAAATTTTCCAGTAGCTGCTGCATTTCCCCCCTCGGCTTATACTCGAGTCAATACGTTTTCCCAGTTTTCTGTGGTAAAATTAGGGGCCTCGGCTTATATTCAGGCCGGCTTATACGCGAGTATATACAGTACTTGTATTCGGCATCTTTTATAAGAACTCTGTGTTGTGCAGCTCCTCTGTGATTCTACCTGGAATATGTGCATGTATCTGAGTGATATATCCCCGTCTGACAGGACTGGTTGGACAGAGTGAGTGTGCAGGAACCCGTCACCCAACTGGAAACCCAACCCAACTGTCAATTTACTAGGAGGAATACTTTTTTCTATGAATGTTTGCTACAGAGTACTTTTTTTATTTTTATTTTTTATTTTTCCAAAACAAACATGTCAAAAGTGGTGACAGGGCCTCTTTAAAAGACATCTGTAGACTGTTTTTGAGATATACTTGGGTGGGGTAGTCACAATCTAACCATATTGTGTGACTGCTGCAGAAAAGCCAAAAAACAAACCACAATCCATAAAGCTGAACCACAAATGATAGGTTATCATTCTCTTCTTTGATCAGGTTTACAATTGTAGTCCTTCCTACTGGAGCCATATTCAACCTGAGAGTAACAAATGCTAATGTATACAACTGTCTTATAACCAGGACTGTAGGCCAAGCCACCGACTCTGACAGCCATTGTGGAGACAGACCCAGCGCAGATCCTCTAATTCACAAAAAAAAGGCTAGCGATTGAATTCCTGGGAGCCTGCACACACAGTATATACGCTCCGCTCATTCTGAACGTAAAACTCGTTCAGAATGAGAGCATAAAAAACAGATCCCATTGATTTCTATGAGTACCGGCATACGCGCGCTCCCCATTGAAATCAATTGGAGGCTTTTTTCCTTATTGCTTTCAGTGTGATATGCACGTATGCCGGCACCCATTCAAGTCAATGGGATCTGGGGTTTTTTACGCCGCTCACTCTGAACGAGTTTTACGTTCAGAATGAGCGGAGCGTAACTCCGTGTGAAAGCTCCCTAAAAGAGTAAAAATGCATCACTGCATAAAATCATGCAATATCTATAATTGTATAATATAATCATTTCATTTTCAAGCTCAGAGTCCGTCGGTAACTATTTTCTGACTGACTCCTCTCAAAACAGCGACTCCAACTCCATAGCGCTACTTCTAATGGGTCCATAAGGATTCTGGCATAACTGAGAAAAAAAATTGTGCTACTTATGACCGAAACTGAATACTGTGTGCAGTTATATATATATATATATATATATATATATATATATATATATATATATATATATATATATATAAGTTTTGTATAAACCCAGCCTTTTATGATCTGGGTAGAAGTCATTCTGGGCAGTTGCAATGCTCCTTTTAATAAAGCATTACATGTTAAAAGATCCAATTAGGTACAGGAGCAGAAGAGGATGTATGACCCCAACTAGTGAACTGTTATAAACAAGACCTACACAATCCACATACAACCCACAAGAATGTGGAACAAGTCACCAAAGTGTTAAATGGGTTGTCCCGTCACAAGGATCCTATCTATAATGCTTATTAATGTGGATGTAAGACTTTTCCTAAATACAATGCTTCAGCAAAACTGCTTTGTTTGGCCACTATATTACTTTATTCATTTTTTTGTGGCCACAGCCCTGACCTAGCTGCTCCTGAGTCAAGTGATGTGTCAGCCTGCTCTGAGGGAGGGAGGGAGGAGGGGCTAAGTGCACGGGAGCGAGCCTGGAGGGGGGGGGGGGGTAGTTTACCCTTTGGGGTTAGACGCCGGCACAGGTGAAGCCAGCAACATCGCTATGCTCCTGCCCCGCATGAAGCCAACAGCGGCAGAAGCGATGCTGTTATTCCGGGGGGGGGGGGGGGGGGGGGGGCGGAGGAGCGGAATAACAGCATCAGGGCAGAAGCATAGCGATGTTGCTGGCTTCACCTGTGCCGGCGTCTAACACTCCCCAGCATCCGCTGTAATAGAAAGGCGGATGCTGGGGACTGTTAGACGCCGGCACAGGCACATCACTATGCTTCTGCCCTGCATGAAGCCAGCAGCGGCAGAAGCGATGCTGTTCCGATCCGCTCCGGGGTCACATATGCAAAGCCAAGCGGCCCTACGTGCAAGCTCATACACCAGTCTAACCTTCACAATGCGAATACAGACCCGCAGGGTGTCGGGTCTGTATTTGCATTGTGAAGGGTAGACTGGTGTATGAGCGCGCACACAGGTCCGGT
Source organism: Leptodactylus fuscus (assembly GCF_031893055.1). Taxonomy (NCBI): domain Eukaryota; kingdom Metazoa; phylum Chordata; class Amphibia; order Anura; family Leptodactylidae; genus Leptodactylus; species Leptodactylus fuscus. Next base: position 110,230,070 of record NC_134271.1, on the reverse strand, counting down.
GGCATCTCGCCGCTTGGCTTTGCATATGTGACCCCACCCACCAATGACGAAACAAAGCCGGAAGACAGAAGATTTTAGAGGAACGAAGACGGGTGAGTATGCGACGTGGGAGTACCCCTTTAAGATACTGAGGGCAATCACAAAGCATAGAAAAGACAGGCTTGGGCAGAGGCTTCACCTTGTGGAAACAGATTTTTTTTGTTCTTGCAGATTTTGCTACATTTTTTGAGCCAAAGCCAGGAGTGAATTGAGTAGAAGGGAGAATTGTAAGTATTTCTCAGATATTTCCCATTCCTTTTGTAGCCACTAAGCTGTGTTTCTAAAACGAGGGGCCTCAGCCTTATAGAGCAGAAGGGGATCTTTTTCTTATGCGAGAATCATATTTTATTTAATTCATCTATCATCAGGATAAGACGACAATTCATTACAGGCACAGGGAATAAATGAGTTATGAAGAGAGTCTGGCCTTCATGGAAATATACACCAGCATAGATTTCCATTATAACTCACGCCCGTTTCATAGCTGTTACTTCCAGGTGTTGGCAGTAAAATACACCCATGCGATATTCTCCTTCATACCGTATAGCATCCACACCATATTCCCCTTGTGCCCGCACACCAGATGCAAGGGAGTAATATCACTCTGCTGACACACTCTGTACATGGATGAATCCATAGACACATCTAGTTCCTGGGCTGACAGTGCTTTCACCTCTGTATACGTCAAACACCCATCCGATTCATTTCAGTTCTATATACAGTTATGCTACAGTTACTGTAATGAAGTGATGTTTCATTCATACAGAAGTGAAAAGATCGGGGGCTATTGGACTGGGCGCAGATATAGCCTCATGCAGACTCCCCCAGACGGAATACAAACGCAGATGTGAATGAGGACTAAGCCATTAGCTCTATCCATAAGGTAACAACCAATATTCTCACACCAGAAATTGAAGGCATTAGTATTGTTGTGTAAGGTCTATTTGTTCATCATGGAAGGATGGAAACTTTCCATGACTCTTTAACCTTATGTAAGTCCCTATCTAAACAATACAGAATTCAGGAAGTGCTGAGAAGTATCCTGATCTATGGAGGGGTCACGGATGTGCAGCTCTACACAGTCACACATTCATAGTGAATATTCTCCTTGTCCATACCATACAAAGAATGGGACCAGGCAGCTATGAGCATTATGTAACACGTTACAGTCAAATAACAGGTAAAAATGATAGATTCTCCTTAGGTCCTGAGCCCTCACCTGGCGTCAGTCCCGATACACTTCTATCTAGAAATAAAATAGAATAAAACGAGATTGACTATATGACCCCTAGCAAACTCACCGATGAACTCAAAGGTGCATATTTAATTTTGGGCGTAGATCAATCATAAAATTAGCACAGAAACTACTTGGCGTGAAATGTCATCTTTGCACTCGTGAAGGGGAAAAAACCCAAAATCTTAATAAAGCATAAAGAAAGGAGTGAGTACTTAGCATAACAAACACGTGACCTTCAACTAGAAGCAGACATAGCATCTCCAGCCTATGTAAAAGATAAAAAATGATATCTTTCTCTTTCTTGAACCTTGTGATGAGCAGATATTTATAAAGACTGATCAAGAGATTGTAACCCGCAGTAACCAGATATTAACCGTCACTTCCCTCAGTATAGTATACACTATTCTGTCTGCTATAGTATACAGCACACTTCTGAGAAGGCCACAGACTCTCCCGAGAGGCTGTAATATACAGTATAATGGAGGTAGAAGTCAGCAGAGCTTCACACATGTCAGTTTTGACACCCAAGTGACACCCCTCCCTCCTGTGACTGTGTAGTCATCACAGCTGCGCTTTCAGGTTATAGGGCCAATAAATACTTATACTAAATATGCAGTACTATGGGTATGCTATGTCATCTCAAGCCTAGTGATACGACATGTAAGAGGCCCCCCCCCTCCCAACACCATTTCCTCATTTACAATACTGGTATCTCCTTATGTAGTAGGAGGATCTTTGGTCACCCTCGGACCCCAGGGCCCGGGTGCAGTTATTACACCACCTATATATTATTTTAAACTGCCTTTGTAGAGATTAATGTAGCAGACTATGCTATTCCATACAGGGCTGTGAAGTCGCTAACCCAAACCACCAACTCCAACTTCTCTTGTTTTTCCACAGTCGACTTCCAATATCTACTCCGATTCCTTCATAAAATGGGTGACAGCATTGGGAACGGTCCCAGACATCAGAACAAGAAGAAAATGGAAGGTAAATGAAGATACAATTTATAGCAGCCTGTATGCGGTGAAGGCACTGCTCACAGAACTGGTCAATGACCCGGCCCCATCTACAAAGTATATATATATTCCTCTGACTTCTCATGAGTATGGCAAGTCCCTGTGTCCTAGGAGAGGAAACTTTTTCTCCTTTGTCTCATATCGCAGTTCAGACCCATCTCTTGCTATAAGGCATTTGAGAATTTTTTGTTCCAGTGGAGCTGCTATATATTGATGGTTGTCACTTTTTTAAGTCATTTCTTTGCAGCAGCGAGTCAGATTTTGGAAAAGAATAGTTTCCCTATATCACTTGTACACGTGCCAGCACCTGAAGTAGGGGGTCACAGCAGCCATTTATATAAACATGCAGCTTATATACAATGGAACCCATGGCAACAGGGCAAGGGGCTTCAGCAAGTTCCCAATTGATTCATCAGCTTCTTCTTACCGTATGTCATTATGTGACATGCAGGGCATTTCTGTAGAAAGAAGATAACCCCTTTAGGCTAAGGCCACATCTGCAGCACTAAAGTGCTGCGGGAAGAACAGTTGCGTGAACTCATTGCGGTTCTTTCCGCAGCGCTTTTAATAGAAAGTTCACAGAGATTTCCTCTGCGGACTTTCTCTTAACATTATATCTACGGGAAAGCCGCCAGCGTTTCCGTAGATACCATTGACATGCTGAGATTTGTAAAGCCGCAAAGGGTTTGCAAATCGCAGCGTGTCCGCGCTGCAATCTTTTCCACAAAGTGGGCATGGAATTCGCATGAATCCCATCCCCTTTGCCTGCACTGCACAACGCCGCAATTTTTCCCACAGCGTCTCCGCTGCGGGCAAATCGTGGTGTTTCTGATCCGAGGGGCCCCGGCCTTAATGTTAAGTAGAATTTCCCGACCTGGCCATTTATAGCATTCAGGCTGGTTTTGCCAATTCCGTACCTCTCAGAGACTTTGTTGGGTCTACATCTGGACGTGGCTGTGACTGGCTACTTCAGTTTACCAGACAGGGAAGGACTTCTGTTTTTCTAGGGTCCCAGAAGCGAGATATTAATTGTATATATTGTGAGTATGCCTTTAAGGGTGTTGCAGAAATTAATGTGACTGAAAACTATACTCCACATATAAGAATGGGGTTGTTTCGTCCACATGTTCATGGATGTCTGCTACCAGCTAAAGTTACAACATATCTGCTATGTCTGAACATACAGTACACCGATATGGGACATATTTGAAGAAAGCTTTGCTTGATCCTAAAATACAGCAAATATTTCTGCCGTGCATGCTAATATTTGCTGATCAAACTTGTTAAACATTTCCTATGAAGCAAAACTCAGTACCCAGAGGACAATGGGAGCAGGAAGGAATCGGCTATTTGGTCAGACATTCAGCCCAGTCCATAATCTTACTCTGAAATATACACCTGACCCGACTATTAGAAGAGATTGTGGCCCTGCAGTCTGCACCAGCTATACCATAAAATCATTAATTCTCTCAGCCTTCGTTTCAGCTTTCTAAAAGAAGAAATTTCTAGCAAGGGAATAAACAGTGAAACCTAATACACATACTGTAAGCTGAAATAAGGAGCTGATGAACAATCCCACAAGTCTTAAAGTGCCCATGCAATCCTAAACACTAGACTGCTTTTTTTGTCTGTGTGCTGTCTTTTCTCTTTTCAGACACACAGATCGCACAATGAAACACTAGGGATGTATAATGGCTGATTTTATTTTTTTTTTATAATTGATATAACAGTTTGTAACCAAGCAGCCTAAAGATATTATTCCCAATACACATAGAAACTTGGCTGAGTACAAATATGTCTCAATGGGGAGAGGTGAGCGAGCTGGTGCAGGACACCTCTATAAGATAAGATAATCCTTTAATAGTCCCACATTGGGGAAATTTCACCTAGTCTCCACTGAGAACAAGGGGACAAAATTCAAAATGTCTGATCCTTCTTTCTCCACCAATATCTTCCTCAAGGTACAGTCAGGATACACACATAAACTAGGCATCTGGTCCAGCCAACTCTACTCTAAGGCCTGGTTCACATCTGCGTTCGGTAGTCCGTTCGGGCTGTGTGCTTGGGGATCCCCCAAACAGAATACCAAACACAAAACCTGGTTAGCTAAGAAACCACACAGACCCCATAGACTATAATGGGGTCCATGTGTTTCCTGCACAAATCATGCGGAATCAAAAGTGCTGTTTGAAGTACTCTTCTCTCCGCATGATTCGTATCGACACCGCTTTTTAATGGTTTCGGTATTCCATTTGGGGGGGTCCCCAAGCAGACATCATGAACGGAATACCAAACACAGATGTGAACCGGGCCTTATGTGTATGGGCACCTTTATGTCTCATTATATTGCAAATTAACTATTTTTTTTTTTCCTAAAAATCACTTGTGGATGCAAAAGAGAAATGTAAATCTTTCCACAATACTTTCCTGTGTTTCACACCTTTTCATTTTCTTGGAGATCTATTGTTCTGGCTTTTCAGCCGCTCATATGCCCCCTAGTTATCGCTCAGAGACAATCAGCAAGGTGGTAAGAAGTAGGGGACAAATTAACAGTATGACGGCAAATCAGATTACACCAGGGGTGTTTGTAGTCTGTTACCTGGGAAACAAATACTTAGGCTGGCCTAGGAGCTGCAAAACACTACGAGATTCCTATTTAAAGCTAAACAAAATTAAAAGAATGCTTTACTACATTAGAGTCACTGGAACAATTAAAAGTAGCAGCAGATGCGGTATAGAAATCCATTTCATACGTGTAGAAGTACATTCATTTCTTCAAAATTCATCTACGAGAATTGAACAGTCCTAGAAACATTTGTAAGACATCTGCTATGTGTGAGGATATTACATATCAATATCTGAGGATGTTATTGGTGGAGGTCTGTACTCCGAGAAGACAATATTCTTTATAGGGGGTTGTCCAGGGACTTTAGTTTTACTTACTTCCTCTGGATTTTCCAAGCTGAACCTGGGGGTTTCTGACTCCAGGTCACATGATAAGACCAAACACCCGGCCCCAAAGTCGCTCCTCCTCCTCCCTCTTCTGCCCTTTTCACAGGTAGTTGTCTTTGCTATTGCCGACTGCTTTATTATAGTCTGATTTGGGGTTGGAAAGAGCCAGGAACCTACACGTCCAGCATGAAAAAAAAATCCCTATAGGAAATGAGTAAAATTAAAATCCCTAGACAATTCCTGTAATGTGAATTTTTCTTTCACTACAATGGTACTGTAAGGCAGTGCTGACCTCCAATGATGACATCATCTGACATGAATGATCTTATATGATTAAATAGTGAGAGGGACATAAACCATTGCTAGACACCTCCTGTGGGAACACAGTTTATGTATGTTGATATTCAACATGCTTGATTCTTTGTTATCCTGAAGTCCATGGATGTTGAGCGGACCCCATAAATCCTATAGATTCATCAAGAATTATTTCAAGTGATTGGTCAAATTTGAGGCTGATCAAGAGGATCACAGCTGTATGGACCTTGGTTAGTGGGTGTCCTTTCATTTTTTTTTTTGCTATTATATAGGGAGGAAACATTTTTGTTGTATACTGTGTTACATTTATTGCAATTTATCTTAGTAGAATAAAAGTTCTAAATTTCTCCGGTGTCACTTCAACCAGCTGTATCTCCATTATGGGAAACCACAAGGACCCCATAGATTATAATGGGGTCCGTGTGGTTTCCATTTGGTTCCCGCATGAAACATACAGAGAGAAGAGTACGGCAAGTAGCCCTTTTCTCTCCGCATGTTTTGTGTGGAAACCACACAGACCTCATTATAGTGTATTATAACCCCTTTTTAATGTGTATAGGTTTCAGGTTGGGGGGAGGGGGTGTCTCCAAGCAGACTTCCCGAACAGAAACCTGTACACAATTGTGAACCGGGCCTGAGTGTGCTTATGGTATCATATGAAAGCTGAGACTCTCAGCTCCAAACACCACCAGAAGCACATTTCAGGTGGGGATCAATGAGATCATCTCTTCTTTTGTTTTTCTAACCCACTTTGAGCCAAGTCACCAATTTACTTGGTGGAAAATCCCTTTAACAGATTTACACAGAAACAACTGATGATGAACACCCTTCTCCTCTACACCACCCAAACCAATGTGGACAAACTTCCTGTGCTACATGTTATATGATGTCATCATCAGATAGGCGTCTATTGAGCCTCCTGCAAGATAGGAACAATGGATTTCATCAAAACAGAAAGTTCCTCTGTTGAGATCATTGATTTCCCGAGACCATCAAGCACAAATACAGAATGGACTTCAACCTCTTCTTTACCCAACTGTTTGCTGGATGAACAAGGAGTTGTCATGATGAGAAAATCCCTTTAAATAGGTTATCCAGCAATTACAGAAAACTCAGGGGCATCCAGGGTGGTTGTAAAAATACTCACCTATCCCTAGTGCCGTTATACATCTTCCTTTCCCTCATGTGCTGGGGCTCGCATGACTGCTGAAACTATTCAGTGGCCACTGGTGAGGGACCAGCAATGTCACCAGTTCCTTGATAGTGACCAGTGAAGCCACCGACTGGTCTCAGTGATCACATAAGCCTCTCGGCTTCAACACAGCAAGCCCCAACATGGAACAGAAAGGGGATGGGGACTGTACATTTGAGCACCAAAAATGGCCATGGCTTTTTATTTTACATTCTCTCCAGCCTTAATCCCTGTACATCCCCTTTAAGAACTGATAGCTTGCTCACCATTTGCAATAACAACCAGCAGAATTGTGAATACAGCTCTAGATGACAAAGCTACCAGTAGAAAATCATAGCACTGCATCTATTGACGGTAATATGGTAAGTTTTCAACAATATAGTTACAAAAATACCCCAGCCTGTTGCGGAAAGTACACAGATCCCAGTGCAGTTTTGTGATGAAACCTGCCTCATATAGGCATGGACTTTTACACAGCCAGAATCACACCAGCGTTCAGGTTTCCGTCCACATGTGAGCCCGAAAGACGAAAACCCTGTCTGATTAAAAAGTGGAAGCCTGCGGACCCCATACACCATCAAAAATCCAAGGGTCAGACTTAGATTTTTACTGCAGACTGTATCTAAATAAATTTAGAATTTATTTTTTCACAAGTGTGATCATAAACTAGAGCAGATTCCCTCACACAACGTCCTATCATCATATGGATGTAATAAAGCAAATAACAACTTGTACATTACATGGGCGCCCAGGTCAGTGACGATAGGGAGGGGAGGTATAGTATGTACAGAGTGGACAACCATGATGTGTCACATTGCTGTATCACATAACACTACAGTCACCGTCGGCAGCGGCTACATCATAGTGACAGATATATATATATATATATATATATATATATATATATATATATATATATATATATACACACACACTCACACACATATGTAATACTGCCCCACACCAGACCCAGATTCCACCACATTGGTAAGTAGCTAATCTACTTCTTTTTCCCATGATGCATTGCCTATAATTCTCCTGAATAATAACCAGTATCCCCCACACTCCACCGTGTAGCCATACATACAAGACACTGACAGACACACCTAGACATTACTACACATATACCATGCTGCAGACTGGCAGGAGAGTGTCCCTCAGATATTTAGTATCCCACAGCCGGCTGCGCCTAGTAGTACCCGGCAGATGGGTGTACACAAGCCCGTGACATGAGTGGCACTGCCCCATCAGCGTGTTACCTTGTGTACACCTGACACAATAATCCTCACCCGACCAGCTCGCACTTCAGTTCCGCGTCCTGTTTTCCTCACAGACTGATCTGAACACCGGAAACCGGGAGGCAACTTCTAGCAGAGTCTACTCCGGCTGTCCTAAACCACGCCCACACTGCTACTTCTGACCAATAGGCACTGAGCACCCTCCCGCGGTGACCAATGGCAGCGAGGCTCTCCCCTACTCCTGTGTGAGTGACAGGCTGTGTGGCCATGTAACAAGTAGGTGTAATATAATAGAGGTCTGAGCCGCCGCCTGTGTCTTCCTGGAGGGAGTTTCCTCATCACAGGGACTGAAGGAATCTCATGTTTCCTGTGCTGCCCTATGGAGAGAGGAAGACCTCCATGACTGCAGAGAAGAGAGTACAGGGACACGTTCATACCATGCTTCATGTCAAGTTATTGGCTGCAGTAATTCCAGTGATACAGTCACAACCCCTGCCCCTCCCCCCTCCACATATGTGTAGTGGTCAGAAACTGGCCATATGTGTATGAAGCCAAAGTGTAGGTGAGCATGCCATCTAGGCATATGTGAAGCTGGACATTCACATTAGGAATCAATAATAACCTCCTCCCGCTGGTCACATTTCTCAATTTTGACTTCCTGCCTTCCAAATCCCATAACGTGTTTATTTTTCCGTTCACAGATCGCTTTGAGGGATTAATGTTTGCAGGACAAATTCTTCTTCATAATGGTGCCGTTTATTATTCTGTACAATGTACTGGGAAGCTGGAAAAAAAATTCACAATGGGGTGGAATTGGAGAAAGAGAATTTGTGCGACTTATGAGCTTTTTTTATGGGGTTCACTCTGCAGCATGGCATGTCACCAGAGATCCCTAATTTATACACAGTGGCGTGACTAGGAATGGCTTACCCCCAAGGCAAACATTTGACATGGGGCCCCCTCTGACCCCGACCAACATACACGCACACAAACTGCATTCCTGCACACAGTATTATTCCCCATAGTGGCCCTTATACACACTATTATGCCCCATAGTGGCCCCTGCACACAGTATTATACCCCCATCGTGGACACCCATGAACAAATATTATACTCTGGAGTCTTTTCAGACCCCAGAGTATAATGATAAAAGACCTAGGGAGGATACAAACAAAAAAAAACCCCACTTATCTACCTCTCCTGGGCTCCAGCGCAGTCCCTGCTGATTTTGGCCATGTTCAATGATGGCCCAGACGTTACATGTGCTGAGCCTGCGGTGCAACGCATAATGACATAGGCACGGCCCATGTGACATTTGGGACGTCACCAAACAGGCCCGAAGCCTTCTGGAGCACAGGAGAGATAAGTGTTTATGTTCCCTCATCTTTCACAGCCCAACGATCATTATATTCCCCCAGGTATTATGATAGCAGTGTTTGGCTGTGTTCACACAGGGTTTTTTGGACCGGATTTTGACACGGGAAGCCGCCTCAGAATCCAGTCATTAGCGCCAACGCACACTATGGTTGTTGAGTCTTCAACAGCCCCCCTTCCCCAATACTCTGGGTTCAACTTATCGTGGATTGGGTTGACAAACACAGAGAAGTGACTAAACTGTTTTCCCGGCCTTTGTGACAGGTTACCCTATCTGTACCAACTGAGTCTCCTCCTCATCTGCTAATTTATTGGGAAGGTCCAGGTCAGGACTAGCCTCACTCTACCCCTTTTTCCTAAAAGTTATCTAGATCTCTGCCTGTCCACCCTAAACTTCCCACTCTTCCCATCTTCATCCCCATTTGCCCCGGTGTCTCAACAAATCTGATTTCTCAATACTACTGTATAGTCACGGCTTGTAAGAACCACCCATGAAGTTTAAGATCTTGAAGTGCTAGAAAATGGTAGAACATTTTAGTTTAGGTGGTGGGCCCTGGATCTTGGGTGCTGCCCTCTTAGTCATCAGCCATCTGGAAATATTCATGATTTAATTTCACAAAATACATAATTTCATTTAGAATATAATCTGTAATAGTAATAGTGGAATATGGCACAAAGTAATATGCTGAATAAACAGGCTGTACTCTGACCTTTTCATCCTGGACATGTCTTAGTCATATAAATGTAAGCACATAAACTACAACATGGTGGTGGGGTGCTCATGAGCTCTAGATAGGTGACATGTTGAAACTACCTCCAACAACAGAAAAATACAGTCATCAAGACAGAACTGATGAAGGCCATCGTGGTGTGATAGAAATGTGAATTGGCCGCACAACCTTATTGCTGTAGGAGAATTTCAAGCCAAGTAAAATGGTTCTCAATTTTTGTTGTAAAAAAATTGGTATCCCCAGAATCATACCAAAACAGAATAGGTGACATTTTGGCTTCACAATGTACACCGTAAAAATGAAGCCCAAAAGAAAGTCACACACAGATGCACTTTTTCTCCAACACCCCATTGTGATTTATTTTTTAAGAATTAAAAATAAATAAATTATATTATAAAGAATAATTTGTCCCATAATCATTAAGCCCTCATATGGCTCAACAGAAAAATAAAGTTATGGGGTTCAGAAAACGGGGAGTCAAATTAAAATTAGAGAATGCCACCAATGGGAGGGGGTTAATGAACTCCCCTTGGCCACCGCTTATACTCTGGGGTCTGAAGAGATCGCAGAGTATAGTAGTTATGATTTGGAAATGTTCAGTTTGAACAAAATTGCCAGATGAACCTCAAAAGAGTCTTGTGAAGATTACCCAACAGTCATACTGTAAGAGGGTTATTACCTAAATTGCCCTTCGTACTAATCGAGGTAAAATGCCAGATTAGTTGCGACTCGGTCAATCGCACCAGCCCTAGCACAAGTCACCCATTGCAGCCACATTCCTCTTTTCACAGAAGTGCTGAGGTTTTCTTGTAAGCGGTCTCAGATTGCAGGGGTCTTCCTTTCCCAGCCCATGACCAGTGATGTGCAGGTTCAGTTCAAAATAGATTTTAAATAATGACCCAGATGGACAGCTATGCACCATTTCCCATTTTTGGCCTTTGCAAAACAGACGATTCACATTTTGACAATGGCAAACAAGTGCCACAAAGATATCAACTACAGTGTTCTAAGGTATTGCAACGACACCTACAGGACAGGTTAGATTGTTGATCTACCTGGTTTCAGAAACCATGATGCAGTGCCAACTCTATCACAACAGATGACCAGCACTTGACATATCCCATTGATCTGCAATTGAGTCATTCAGGTTCCACTGAGGTGGAGGTCATTTTGAAGGGAAGAACCATAAGTCAGATAGAATCTGCACAGAAGAGCCTTCAACATGTTAAGAGAGCCGAAACGTGAATGAATTCAAAATCATTCTCCAAACTAATGCTTTTGTAATTATGCCTAAAAACCAGACATGACTAATAAAACATCAGGATGCAGAGGATGTATGCCTGGTAAACTAGTTTGCCTCTTCAGATCCAGCCTTAGCAAAAGGAACTCAAAAGGAGTATCCTAACCTGAAGTCATCTCTTATGTACTGTATATAGAATAGGTGTTAACTTGCAAGTCAGTGGGGGGCTGACCATTCAGACTCCCTTTGATCAGGAGAAAAGGAGCATTTAGTGGCACTCTGAACAGAGCAGCGGTCAGGATGGATGTACTCCACTATTCACTTCAATGAGATTGCCCATCTCTGGTGCTCCCAATAAAATGAATGACAGTGCACGTCCATCTGGACCACAACGCAGTACAATTGAAAAGCACTCTTTTTGGACCCACACTCCTCACTTTGTAAATAAACTGCACTTCAAATGTCATATTACTGCAGCCAAACCTTGTCTTATACACACATCCAGGTCCACCCCAAACAATCTCTGAAGACAGGACATTTGAAAGGGGTTGTGCATTACACCACACCATTACAATTCCCTTGTCCTCCAGTATTTCAGGATAATTCATCAACGGTCCTAGCATAACACAATACAGGAACACAGGCTGTATAGTTTTATAGCAAGTTTTATTAGAGTCATAGGCTGGTATAAGAGAAGACTCCATACTGCACAAGCAGCATCAGGTGGTAACATTACAACTGAAATGTCTCCATTTTCCTGTTTCCAGAAAATATCTTAGCGGGTTCCAATGGTCACTTGCCAGACTCTGATCAAGTTGTCTGTGTATCCAGCGAAGAGTGTCTGTAAAAAAAAGCAATGGATAACATGAGAACCAGACATAGATTTAAAGGGGTTGGCCACTTTTAGCCCAATATTGAGACAAATTGTATTGTTTGTGTAAGAAGTTCTACAATTTTCCAATATACTTTCTGTATCAATTCCATATAGTTTCCTCATTCTCTGCTTACTGTCATTCATTCTGCTTACAAGCAATACAGTGATAAGCCTGGGAAGCCTACATTAGGCTCCTGGATATCGTTACAATGGATTGCTGCCCCTAGACCTTGTTCCAAGGGCCAACAATCCACCCCATGCGCTCACGGGAAAACAGCTCTTCAGTCAGCTTTGACAGATGTTTTGGACATTAGTGCCTGCGATCAGTACAGGCACTGATAACTGGCACTGCCACTGGGCTCTGCTGTATGACATAACAGAAAACAATGGAGGTCAGAAAATGGTTGATATTGGTCTGTAACTGGAGAACACATTTAACACTGTATTAAAAATATTTACTAGGGGAACATTATATATATTTGTTGAATAAAAAAGGTCATTACCTGTCCATCTGCTGACCAAGCCAGAGAAGTACATTGTGGGGGTTCAGCTTTGCTGCTTGTGCTGATCACCTCTTGTTTCAGTTCATCTACAATGATCTTGCCCTCCAGATCCTACAAAAGAAGGAGATGTGTAAGCAAGAAGTCCAGAACATTACAACAATCCCATTAAGTCACATATTGCTCAGCAACAGCCTCTGATTTTCAGCAATGAGCATCAGTTGGCATTAGAAAACATCACTGCAAGAACGCACCCTTTAATGAGCCCAACTACATGATTGGGTAAAGCCACGTGTCATTGGCAGACATAAGAGCGTGGAGATAGAACAACTTACCCAGATCTTGATGCTTGGCCCTGTGGCAGCGCACAGCCAGTAGCGGTTGGGACTGAAGCAGAGAGCGTTGATGACATCTCCGCTGTCCAGGGTGTACAAGTGTTTCCCCTCATTCAAATCCCACAACATGGCTTGTCCATCCTACAAACAGAAGAGGCAAATTAGTAAGTGGAATACATCAGGTTACCTCATTTAAATACTGGCTAATTGTTTTAGGATGTAGGAAAAAAACACAAAAGCACAGAGGTCATGCATCAGCTGCTCTGACATAGCCATTAAACTTCAAGCTGGCCCTCCTAATGTATACAAGCAAGTAATATATACACTACAAGTATTATACACAACCAGTAAACAATATACTGATTTGTACTGGACTATTCAGCATTGTTTCCTCAAGAATACCATGCCACAATCCATAAATATATCATGATGCATGCAAGTAGAGTCATTGTGCCAAGTACCACACCACGTACTAGGTAAAGAAAATTAGGGCACAATATGCAAGGAAAAGGGGATGGGCAAGTACCAAAGGCATCCAATCCTGGGGTAAGGCCATAGATCTGTTCTAATGCAGTTTTTGAAGTAAAAAAAAAAAGGGGGGGGGTGAATTCTGTAAGTGGAAACAGTGGAAAAGGAATTCTGCAGCCCCAAATTAACTTTTCATACAGATGACTTAACCACAGGATAGGTCATAGCATGTGATCTTTGGGGATCCAAAACACCCAGACCCTACAGAGGTCAGCTGTTGTAGAAGTCTCCAGGTGCTGCTGGTCATTGGGCAGCTCTGCTAATACCCAAGTAATAGGATCAGCACTGCAACTCCATGGAAGAACTTCTATGCAGCCACACCATTCCTATTACTTTAATGGGAACATGCTGCCCATCCACTAACAACTTCCAGAGGCTGTTGCAACAGCTGACCTGTGTGGGATCAATTTGAGACCACAAAGTCACCTCTTTCATGATAAACACCTAGTTTTGGCTTCAAAAACTACAAAACAATTTGCCGCGTTTGCTTACACATTAGTATGCATCCCCAGCAATATGTGTGCAAATATCTAAATGTGTGATAAAAATGTGACTTATCACTTTGCCCATTGGAGATCAGCACCTCTTGGATCATCTGCAAACACTCATCACTTTATCCCTATTGTAGTATACACAGACCAATTCTGAAAACTTTGCAGAAAACAGCATTTAAAGGGAGTTTATCATTAGAAAAACACATTTTTAACTAACAGCATGTTGGAATACTCTTTAAAAGGCTATTCTACGCCAACCTTTAATTCTTTGCTTCTCCCTGCCGTTTGTGCAAAATTCAGTTTCTTCTCTTATGCAAATTAGGATCACTAAGCAGCACCCGCATCATAACTCTCCATCGCCTTTTATGCTTCTGATCACTCCCCTCCTCCTCTTGGCCAGAACTACCTGTCACAGGCATCATGCAGTGATGTACATATGTAAAATATCACACGCGCAATTAGCTCTGCCACTTCGGGTTCAGACAGAGCCAACTGCACATGCCTAAGTTCTCAAGAGAACTACATTAGCGTACTGCACAGGCTCAGTACGGTCATGTAGAAAGACCACCAGAAAAGGGCCGCTCAGGCATATGCAGTCAGCTCTGCCCGAACCCGAAGTGGCAGAACCAATTGTGCATGCGCGATATTTTACATGCATACAACGCTGCATGATCCCTGTGTATGGCAGAAGTAACGGTCAAGTGGAGGAGGCAAGTGATCAGGAACATTAAAGGGACAGTGGAGAGTTATGACGCAGGGGGTGCTCAAAACACTGGGGAAACGCCCCTGATGCTCTGTGATCCTAATTTGCATAAGAATAAACAGAATTTTGCAGAAACACCAGAGAAAAGCAAAGTACGGAAGGTAGGAGTAGAATAGTCTTTTAAAAGGCGATTCCAACCTACCATTAGTTAAAATTGTGTTTTTGTTAATGACAGACTCCCTTTTAAGTTTCTGCCCAATGATCATCTAAAGTCCATTTAGGTTAGGACAACACAGCAACGTGGTCAACTACTACATTGCATTTACAGATGGTGAATGCTGTAGTGACTTAGAAATTCAACTCCCATGGACGTCTATGCAACTATATTCACCATGATTAGTGATTATGACTGGCTGCACATCTCTGATCTTAATACATCCAAAACTCCCCGTGTAGCCCTAGCATTACCCAACAATCTTATTTCATAACTCTGCAACCCCAACATGGCACTGGCAATGTCCACAATGGCCACTTATCTGATCCACTGACTAAAGAAGTTTACCACGAAGTATTTACATCCACAAATTACTAGAAACTTTCTTACAAATACCCAACCATAATGCAAAAAATGTTAACATTGGCATCAATATACAATTTTAGTTCTAAAAATATACTGCAGATAGAAACCAAAAAGTCTGAAAACACAGCAGTAGTCTAACCAATCATGGTCAAGAATCTCCCAAGTTTCCTCACCTTGCCTCCAGAAGCACACAGGGACCCATCAGGGGACACAGTGACTGTATTCAGGTAGCCGCTGTGGCCAATGTGGTTGGTCTTCAGTTTGCAGTTAGCCAAATTCCAAACCTGAAATGAGAATATCCAAAGTCAGGACATTGCAAGACACACTAATAGTTTACGGACATTCATGCATCTGCAGGTCCTAAACTCGGGATTTTGTTGTAGTTAGCTGCAGATAGTCTCTAGAAGTCAGAAACCTCTGGACAACTGACAACCCAGGAAGTGAAGCCAGCAAAACAACCAAAGGCTTGCTAAGCTTTGATGTATATGCAGGAATCCTTGTACTGTGGGGGACAAACTATTAGCATGTGAACAGCATCACATCCTCTTAAAACAGATGAACTGCAAAATATTTTCGAGCCCACAGAAGACAAGTGTTTGCCCATTTGTATAAGAATACGTAAGCAAATTTACAGAGGGCAATGATTGGTCAAATATGTTTCCAATCAGCCCAATGCGAAGGTGTCTTAAGAATAGAGCTTTGTCTGTTTAAACCCATCCCCCCCAAAAAAAAACACAAACCCTGATTGACTCACCTTCACCATCTTATCCCATCCGCAGGATACAATGATGGGATTGCTGCTGTTGGGTGAGAAACGAACGCAAGAAACCCATTCAGAGTGAGATTCTTCCTAAAGATAGAAAGGCATTGTAAGTACAAACTGTGTAAATCTAACATTGGGCAGGCATTCCACTGCCACTACTATGGTCCCATCATAATTGCAGGATTGTCAGCCTATATGATGCTGCTCCCATAGGGAACACTCAGCATAGTCATCTAATCACAAGGACCAAATACGTGCTATATCACCATACAGAGGGGTGCATCTTCCTTACCTGCACTGTGTACTTGCACACTCCCAGAGTATTCCACAGCTTGATGGTCTTGTCTCGGGAACCTGACACAATCTGACGGTTGTCGGCGGAGAAAGCCACACTGAGAACATCCTTGGTGTGACCTACAAATCGCCTGGTGGTTGTGCCACTAACAGAAAAACAATCACATGAGTGCCCACACAAACACACTTCTCCCTCTCAGGATTTAACCGAACCCACACAACTTACGTGGTAAGATCCCACAGCCTCAGGGTCCCATCCCAAGAACCTGACAGGGCAAACTGTCCATCGGAAGAGATGACAACATCGCTAACAAAGTGGGAGTGACCACGCAGGGCACGCTGAGGGACACCGTAGTTGGTCTCATCACGGGTCAGCTTCCACATGATGACAGTCTTGTCTAGAATGGAAGGAGAAAAGAGTTAATTTTGCAACATCAGACAAGTTAGAGAAGATTCCACTGCAGGTAAAGGGGTCCATCAGACCCCGTATGTGCCCACTGATGGAGTGGGCCAACTATATGTTGTTGTGGACCTCCGACAAGACATGCTGCCACTAGTTTGAACCTAGTATAAGGGCAGAGATCCAGCATACAGTGCACAAATATACAGGAATCAAATAAGATCTAGAGATTCAATGCAAGATCACAACGTATACACAGACACATCACAACAGTCTAATACATAAGCAAAGTTTCCATGAATAGCTGATACACAGAGAAGCAGCCACTATGCAGCAGCCACACAAGTGTGCAGAGCAGAGGCCGCACAGGCCTGCACAGTGCAGAGGATTCTACACAACTATTACTCCCAGCAGCACGGCACACACACAGATACACAATCATCACATAGAAGAACTTTTCGTACGACGGCCATATTTTAATAGAATGCCTACGTAAACACATGTATCTCACCCCGGGAAGAGCTGAGGATCATGTCCGGGAACTGTGGGGTGGTTGCGATCTGGGTAACCCAACCATTGTGACCCTTAAGGGTCCCCCGAAGGGTCATCTGCTCGGTCATGATTAGAACTTGTTTGGGGACGCTCCACCGGCGGAGGATGGAAGGGGATTGAGTCCGTCGGCTCTAAAGAGACCGGGAAAAGGCGGAAACCAGGGCAGCCGAGGCTTATATAGAAAACGTGCAGTACTGACGTCATGACGTCAAAGCAGGAAATACGTCAGACGCGCGGCGTAACTCGTCGTCTCGCATAAGCGCGGCTCCACCTTCTAACGTTGGCGTGCCCCGTGTATCAGTATGTACGTGCCATCCATAATATGGCGCTCGCTACGAGTCGCTGACTGGGTCATATCAAGGCGAATTTTATGATTGGTTGGCATCACACTTTGCGCTCTGTTTCGCTTATAGCAAAGTGGTTGTCAGTGACAAGTAATGGCGACCATCCGCTAGGGTCCGATATATATAATATCACTTTAGTACAGCTGGGCAGTCCTCAGTACATCTATCATGGAAATTCACTGCAAAGTTATAGTCACATGTTCTAAGTATTGTACAGGGTGCAGGTAAGGGGAAAGCCATAGCCAGTGGGAAGAGGGAAATCAACAACTTTCTATTACACTTAATGGTAGCTAAGAACACAGTCCTACAAGATCTCCATTGACTTCTGTTACATTTATATACATTACTATTAGGGTTGAGTGATCAGGATCGGCTTCCGATCGGCGATCGAGCAAATATCGCGATTGGAATAATGATCCCGATCTTTTTAGGCGGGATCAAGGTCTCACGTTAGTTCCCACAATGCTTAGCTACTGGCCAATCATTGTGGGAAAAGCTAACATTAGGTTGAGCGATCGGGATTGGAAAAGATCAGCGATCAAGCAAATTTCACGGTCGCGATCGGCTGGAAAATGATCGAAAATCGGATTTTAAAATCGATCCTGAAATCTCAAGATCGGCTCAACCCTAATTACTATTTATCTATTCAATTTGGGTTCTTTTTGGCCCAGATTCTATCCAGATCAGCCAGTAATGACATATGTAAGTAAGCAATGGCATCCAATTCCCCACATCCTTGGAATAGGACTGTATATAAATCTGCTTTACTTGATCTAACTCTTTGTTATTAAAGGGGCTGCCAAGGCTTAAGTAGGTCTACTGTTTGAGGGTATCTCAAACAGTAGACCTGCTTAAGCCTGGGCAGCCCCTTTAATAACAAAGAGTTAATATTACACATTTTTACAGGTTTATCCTATTTTTTCACCCCAAAAGAAACCTATTTATAACAGCTATTCATGAAAGTCACAACTATACCAATACCATACTATGATAAAGCTAGGATTTCCTGATGTTGTACTTACATTTGCAATTGTTTGGCATTGGTAGATTGGGTATTTGTTTCTTCTTTCTTGTATGCACTTACATACAGAGGTATCAACAGTGTTCCCATCTGGGCAAGTTATACCCTAGCCACAAGATAGGAAATGAGTTGGAGATCAATTGGCATGTGTTCACTCAGGCTTTCACCAATCCAGGATATTGGGTTGATGGTGGGGCAATGTGTACACTTCTCTATTCACGTCAATGGGAGGACCAGAGGTAGCTGAGTGTTGTACTTCTTCCCTGGCAATCGAATTGAAATGAATGGAGCAGTGTGCATTCAGTTCAACCACCATTAAGAAAAAGGGGAAATAACCCATCCAATCAGTGGGGATGAAAGTGGTCTGCAAATTGTTCCCTATCCTATAAAAGGGGGGTTGACTTTCCCAGATGGCAAAAACACACAGAACCTTATTTAAACATTTAACAAGATTTGATATTTTTTATATAAATTTGTAACATTAAATATCTAATATATTTTCACTTATGTGTTATGTTTATTTGTTCCTTAAGCCCCATTATCCAAACATATCTACCACGTAGGTGCACTGCTTGTTACAGTACAAATATCAGAGGTGTGTCTGTGTAACAAACCATACATCAGTACATGACTAGGATGGACTGTTTGACCACTGGATGTAAAGAACGAAGGTTCCCATTCAATGACAACTTGATCAAGAATCAATACACAAAATGTGCTAGAAAATTATATAACAATTTATTAGACAATGAAACAGCTTTATTTGTTTTAACCAGAAACAAAACCTTCAAAATTGCAACTTGTAAAAGTATTGCAGAGGTTGTCCCATTCAATTCTATGAGACCATCATAGGGAAAAGGCTGATCAGTAGGGTCTCCACTATTGGATCCCCACCAATGTAAAATACGACATACATTTTTGAAAAGCTGGATAAGCACTCTTTAAAATGAAACTTCAGCAAATCCCATTTTAGTTTTACTTTATAATGTTTTACAGTTTTATTTCAGAAAGTGACTTCACACTTGGATCTGATTCCAGGTTAGAATGGGACAGATCTGTGCTGTGTCTCGCTCCTGTAGTAACGGATAGCTCAGATGTAATAGATGTACTGCTTACTGTCTGATGAGACTTTGGCCTTAATTCATTCACTGTTAGGGCCTGGAAAACATATTGACAGCATCACTTACATGTATATCTTACTATGTACAGTATATAGAACTGTTCAATAATTCACTGTCAACTCTTCTGTTTCTAGAGCTCACAATCTCATTTTCCTATATCAGACACTTGGATGCATACTTTAAGTGTAGGGGCGGAAACTGGGACAAAATCCAAGCAAACACAGGAACGTTCCATAGAGGCTTAATATTTTGGTTCCAATCCATGACACCAGTGCCAACATCTGGTATAACCGAAAGCCTTACTAGCATGGGAGCAAAAACAGAGGGCTCTTATTGATGAGTAAGGGCTAGTTCACACAGAGTTTTTTGGCAGTGGATTTTGAGGCGGAATCCACCTCAAAATCTGCTTCCAAAAACAGCTCCCATTGACATGGGGGTCGCTCGCTTCTTTTTTCCGCTAGCTAGTAGCAGCTAGTAGCAGAAAAAAGAAGTGACATGTCTTATCTTGCCGCAGATTCCATGGCTGAATCAGCCACAGCGTCTGTGGCTCGAGACACACTCCAGTGTAGGCCCACTCATTCAGGCCTACACAGAAGCAGGATACCGCTACGGAAAGCCGATGCTGCATCGGCATTCTGTCGCAGCACAGAATGTTCACATGGTGGAAATGGTTTCCGTGACCTTTTCCGCTGTGTGAACATAGCCTTAGGATGCCTTCTGTGTTAAAGCAGTACCTTCCTGTCCTCTGAGGTAGGGTGTGTTATAAACCACAGCAAACCTTAAAGTCAGCTTAATTCTGTGCACTATTAGCTTTGCTATGGTATATAACATGCCAGGGCCCCAAAAACATGCAACATTTTACAATCACAGCAAAGTGGATGGGATTCTAGCATGTCAGCTATACCTATGGAAACGCCATATCTTCCCTATAGGTATAAGGGAAGCAGAAAGTCTGCAGAGGAAACTCTTAGCCTAAAGGAGTACCATAGATTAGGGACAAAAACCTGCAAACCAAAAAAGCAGGATTGTTAAAGGGGTTGTCCAGTCAAAACTTTTAAAGTTTAAATCTGCTGGTGGCAGTGAAAGAAATAATAAAAGAATAGGAATATGCATACTAAAAGATTATATATATATATATATATATATATATATATATATATATTTCATCCACTGTGTGTGTGTCTTTTATTTAATACATTTAAAATGAGTGCTAATAGTCTTTATTAAAAATTGCCCACCATTTGGTACATCTGGCTCCTTTTACAGACCCATGGACTACAAACAAGCTGAGTAACCTAATCTAGAAGTCCTACTTCTGTCCAAATGTTCCCCCCATTTTACTAACCTGTTGAATGTAGGTTAGCAAGAAATGAAGTATGACTACAGGGGGCACTATACTGTGTTGGGGGCAATTTACTTGTGGAGGTTAGTAAAAAGTGGCATTATACTGTGTGGGGCCAGTAAAGGGGATGTTATACTGAGGGGGGAGGACAATAAAGGGGGCATATGATTCTCAGCCCCCCCCTCCCCCTTAGCAAATACTGCATACAATCCTGTATAGACAGAAAACAGTATTTAGTTCAACTGGAGCAATATAAAGTTTTTTTCTTTATCTTTTCTTCAAAGATACAAGTATAAAAACACACTTTTATATGCACTTTACATGCAACTCAGTATCTGTACTTTTATACTCCACTGCAGACAGTGGACAGCTTTGGTCTGGAAATTTAAATAAATAAATAAATAAATTAAATGACCTTAAACAGGCTAAAAGATGACAAAAGAGGACTAAACCTAAAGTAAAAGCTGTGTAAGTACCTGACATTTCTGTTCCCAGAATATCCCAAAGTAACCCTGGTTCCTGTATCTTGTGTTTCCAGTTAGGGGTCGTTGGTACCAGGCGCCCCAGCTCTGCTTGCCCTAAAGCTAGATCTTCTTCATCCATCTTCAGTAATTTAGGAAACAACACTTCCTTCTGACACAGCTTTGATAACTGTTGAGAACATAAAAATTAGATATTGTTACGAAAGTAATAACCTCAAAGCCTGTCATCTACAATATTATCAAAACTACTAGATGAGATGTAGATGCAAGAAGCCAAAGATTCACAAACCAATCATAGGGTTTAGTAGAGGTAGGAGCCTTTAAGGGAAGCTGAAACATATATTGTTTGGTAGTATATAAAGTAAAAATGCAGAGAAAATTGTCTTTTTAATTTTATGCAAATTAGCCTGCAAGTTCAATGGGGTCAAGTGCACCATCTCTCCTCAAGAATCTAGTACCACCGCTTTAGCCATGATTGACATCCTCAGACTTTGTCTGTGCTGTTCGCTTTGCTGCCATTGGTAGTTGCACTGTCATGTCCTTGGTTTTATCCACGTTACCAATGACCACATACTGCACATCCACGTATGCCAGTCATTACACCTTACAATTACAGATGGATCGTTAGAGAGACATGAGGTAACAATTTTGGCAGGATAATATTAGTGCCATATGAGCAGGTTGGCAGCCGGATACTACAGTCATGACTAGAAGGAAGTTCAGGTATAAAATGGAGAACAGGAAGGTGGAAACAGCAGGCTGGATAGCAGGACACAGTCTGGGCAGCTGAGCCAGACATGACAAACCTGGAGAAGTAGATCCTGAATTAGCAATACAGGAATAGTCCTAAAATAGTGATAATCCTCAAGCCTTGGCATGGTTTAAGTAGCAAATCATCACAAGCAGCCAATGGGACAGCATAATGTTGCATAGCACTAAAGTCCAGCACAGAAGGGGTTAAGGACTGTTCAGCCGTGGATAGGTAAGGAAGGGTTCACTGTATTGTTGAATTCCGTTATGAAGGTGTCCATTAAAAAAGAAAAAAAGACACCTATCATAACAAACATTAACGGACACTAGCTGATGTTAATGTGTCCGTTTATTTATACCGTCAGGTTTTTTTGTTTTGTTTTGTTTCTGCTTTCTGAGCATGCGCAGAAAAAAACGGACACAATAACAGACAGTAACGGATGGCTATCAGTTACTGTCTGTTATACAGTAAGTCCGTTGCACATAGATTTCAATGTTAAAAAAATAATGGACACTTGCCGTCCGTTTTTTCAAACGGACACATAAGTCCTGCATGTAGGATTTTTTTGTCCGCTAGGAAAAAACGGACTTGTGACAGATTGGGTGTAAACGGACACAAGATAAAATCCCATTGAAATGAATGGAAATTTTTACGGATTTCTGACAATTCAGCTAGTGTCCATTACTAAAATCTTGTAACGGACAATAGCTACGGATACTACTGACGGTCACCAATGGTAGTATGAACGCCACCTAATAGATAATGCAGTCTGTAACCAGAATAGAAAAGTAACATTTGCAGTTAGGACATAGAACAGACCACCAGGGTCTAAAAACATCGTGTAAGCAGGGAGGAGGTGAGCCATGACCATGCCCCTGGGCTTTTGAGATTTCCAAAGTATCCTGAATTTGGCTGGACTATCATATGTTTACATTTATCATGCAACAACTCTTATATTGATGAAAAAATATGTTTTATGCTATTAATATGATTTCCCTTGCGTGCTATATAAAATATATATAGTATGTCTAAATGCTCTGGGATTGCATGTTTGTGCAGTGTGAGAGTGATCGGATATGGCGCTCTGCTACCCAGTTTTTCTACATACAGTCCTATGAAAAAGTTTGGGCACCCCTATTAATCTTAATCATTTTTAGTTCTAAATATTTTGGTATTTGCAACAGCCATTTCAGTTTGATATATCTAATAACTGATGGACACAGTAATATTTCAGGATTGAAATGAGGTTTATTGTACTAACAGAAAATGTGCAATATGCATTAAACCAAAATTTGACCGGTGCAAAAGTATGGGCACCTCAACAGAAAAGTGACATTAATATTTAGTAGATCCTCCTTTTGCAAAGATAACAGCCTCTAGTCGCTTCCTGTAGCTTTTAATCAGTTCCTGGATCCTGGATAAAGGTATTTTGGACAAACAATTCAAGTTCAGTTAAGTTAGATGGTCGCCGAGCATGGACAGCCCGCTTCAAATCATCCCACAGATGTTCAATGATATTCAGGTCTGGGGACTGGGATGGCCATTCCAGAACATTGTAATTGTTCCTCTGCATGAATGCCTGAGTTGATTTGGAGCAGTGTTTTGGATCATTGTCTTGCTGAAATATCCATCCCCGGCGTAACTTCACTGTTTCTTGAACATTATTCTCAAGAATCTGCTGATACTGAGTGGAATCCATGTGACCCTCAACTTTAACAAGATTCCCGATGCCGGCATTGGCCACACAGCCCCAAAGCATGATGGAACCTCCACCAAATTTTACAGTGGGTAGCAAGTGTTTTTCTTGGAATGCTGTTTCTTTTTGGACGCCATGCATAACGCCTTTTTTTATAACCAAACAACTCAATCTTTGTTTCCAAAATGAAGTTGGCTTCTCCAAATGTGCTTTTGCATACCTCAGGCAACTCTATTTGTGGCGTACGTGCAGAAACGGCTTCTTTCTCATCACTCTCCCATACAGCTTCTCCTTGTGCAAAGTGCGCTGTATTGCTGACTGATGCACAGTGACACCATCTGCAGCAAGATGATGCTGCAGCTCTTTGGAGGTGGTCTGTGGATTGTCCTTGACTGTTCTCACCATTCTTCTTCTCTGCCTTTCTGATATTTTTCTTGGCCTGCCACTTCTGGGCTTAACAAGAACTGTCCCTGTGGTCTTCCATCTCCTTACTATGTTCCTCACAGTGGAAACTGACAGGTTAAATCTCTGAGACAACGTTTTGTATCCTTCCCCTGAACAACTATGTTGAACAATCTTTGTTTTCAGATCATTTGAGAGCGGGCTGTCCATGTTCGGCGACCATCAAACTTAACTGAACTTGAATTGTTTTGTAGAAAGAAATGGTCCAAAATACCTTCATCCAGGATCCAGGAACTGATTAAAAGCTACAGGAAGCGACTAGAGGCTGTTATCTTTGCAAAAGGAGGATGTACTAAATATTAATGTCACTTTTCTGTTGAGGTGCCCATATTTTTGCACCGGTCAAATTTTGGTTTAATGCATATTGCGCATTTTCTGTTAGTACAATAAACCTCATTTCAATCCTGAAATATTACTGTGTCCATCAGTTATTAGATATATCAAACTGAAATGGCTGTTGCAAACACCAAAATATTTAGAGCTAAAAATGATTAAGATTAATAGGGGTGCCCAAACTTTTTCATAGGACTGTAGATTAGGTGTCGGGATGAACACTAGTACTAAAATAGTGACATCAAATATTTGGTTGTCATTGGCTTCTACAGTTGCATATGCCATATACACTTAGTAAATGAGTGAACATAGATTACATAACACTTACCTGATGCCTGACTTGTGCCATCATCTCCTGATTCCCCTTATGAGCCATGTTTAATGTAGTCAATGTCTGTTTCACCTCCCTAATTTTCAGAAAGTCAGTAAAATAATATATTATTATTAACTACTGTAGTAAAACTAGGTAGGGTTACTATTTTTTCTCATAGAGCCATACTACATGTCTCACCTACTGGCGAGCTCATGGGACTCCAGTGTCAATCTATCTTGAAGCACATGTTGAACTTCATCGTCACACAGGTTCAGTGAAGCAATGCAGCGATAGGCTTCTATTCGCACCCCTGGCTCTTTATCCCGTACAGCCCATAATATTAGTTCTTTCACACGTGCCGTGATGTGGCCAATTTTACCTAAAGCTTGGAATAAAATATTACACTAGATAACATATGTAAAGCTGTGTGAGGGCTGATAAGTTGTGGTTCTTATTGACACCATGGGGGAAATCTCTGGTCTAGAAAGCTGAATAAGATAAGATAATCCTTTAATAGTTCCAGCGTGGAGAAATTTCAGTGTTACAACAGCATGATAATACGGATACAGGGTAATAATAGTAATGTATTACAGAAAGAGACACACATAAGATCAGAATAGTAGATAGAAAAATACTAGGAGTCATAGCAGCTAAAGAAAAAAAAAACAAAAGAAGACTTCAGGATCATTTATCTATCTCTCTTTGCTTGGTCTAATGTTGATTATACAGCCTGACCGCGGTTGGCTACGGAAGGACCTCCAATAAAGCTCCTTCTTATACTTGGGGTGAAGCAGTTGGTCACTGACAGTACTGCCCAGTACTGTCACGTTCTCATACATGGGGTGGGATTTGTTCTCCAGCATAGAGCTCACCATGGACAGTATCCTTTTGTCACCCACCACCTGTACTGGGTCCAGGGGTCTCCCCAGGACAGAGTTGGTCCTTCTAATCAGCCTGTCAAATTTATTTCTGTCCCTGGCTGGTATGCTACTCCCCCTGCAGGCCACACCGAAAAAGATGGCTGAAGCAACCACAGAGTTGAAAAAGGGCCTAAGAAGTACCCAATGGACTCCAAAGGCCCTCAGCCTCCTGAGCAGGTAGAGTCTGCTGTGACCCTTTCCATGCAGTGCATACATGTGACTCGCTCAGTCCAGTTTATTATTGAGGAGCACACCCAGATACTTATAGGTTTTGACTACTGTATCTCAACGCATTACCCTTGGATATCCACCAGAATTGGAGCACTTCTCGCTTACTAAAGTCCACCACCATCTCCTTGGTCTTCCCAGAATGAATCCTGAGGTGGTTCTGCTGGCACCATTCTACAAAATCATCAGGTTCTTCCTGCCATTCTGTGTGCTATGAGGTAGATGGACAAACACATAGCACATATACATATCATATTCAGCAATTTTCCAATATACTGTACTTTCTGTATCAATTCCTCATGATTTTCTAGATCTTTGCTTTCTGCCTGCTAACCTCCAATGGATAAAAATCAGTCCATGATCATGTGATATACAGTCCATGGTCATGTGATATACAGTCCATGATCATGTGATATACAGTCCATGGTCATGTGATATACAGTCCATGGTCATGTGATATACAGTCCATGGTCATGTGATGGACACACAGGTGCACAGCTCGTTACCAGGCAGATGTCTGATTATTGTGCTGTGACTATAACGAACTTTACACCTGTGTTTATCACATGACCATGGATTGTATATTACATCACCATGGACTATATATTACATGAATGACAGAAAGCAGAGATCTAGAAAACTAGGAAGAATTGATACAGAAAGTATATTGGAAAATTGTGTAACTTTTCATTATGCAAACAATAACATTTGTTCCCCAATATTGGCCTGACAGTGGACAACCCCTTTAAATGTAGCATCAATATTGTCATCTGAATGAGGCCTAACACATAGAAGAAAAGGATATACTATACAATACAGTTCCACAATTATAATCATAGTCAGTGAAAGACTCTCCCATGGGAAGATCTGGTGAGAAGTGAGGTTAACACTGTATAAGCATAGACTTTCTAAGAGCCTGTACACTCCTCAGCTTTTTCTTCCATATCATTGACATGTCAGTTTAGTATACCAAGAAGTACACTTTAATAGTAAATAAAAAATATTGCATTAAAAAATTATTAAAATTTTATATTCATCAGTAAATACTGATGTTCGTTCTAAGGCCTCTAACATGTACAATGTAAACTTCTCCCATATTTGTTAACATAAAGCACATCCATGGACAGTATACATTGATGTTCTTTATGTAAGTGGATACAGGAGCATCAGAAGACCCATTTACACTACTGGATTTTCTTCTGCTTATGAGCATTGTATGATGATTGGTGCTCATTTATATCTAGAAGACTGTACAAATGTTAGTTAGAATGTCTTGTTATTGTCTGCAGGATTTACCTGCTGACATAGGGTGGTGTGCTATGGACAGCAGATGAATTTATACCCCCATAAACAATGTGATCAGGTGATAAACAATCCTTTGCTCATTGTCAAATCGATGCTGGGATGGGGCTCAGGAACAAGTACTAAAATGTAATTGTTCGCTTGCTCATCAGCCCTTCACATCTGCTTTCAGAGGCCAAATAACTACAAGAATATATTCCTGAAAGTCTGGTACTACTAACCTTTCAGTGCATGTGCTTTGATTTTCCATACTGGATCACTCTGAACTAGTTCATAGAGACAATTCATGACCTAGAAATATACAGAGATGGAGAAAAGTTGTAAATTATGTTTTTCACCCTACAACAAGGAATTTTTACTGTCTGCTTTAATACTCACCATCTCATCTTTAATGCCAAGTAACCCAGCCGCCCAACAGGCCTGCCTGCGAACAGCTAAGAAGTCATTCTCAAAGCACTGCAAGAATCCCGGGAGCAGCTGAGCAGTCATAATCTGTAGGAAGCCAATAAGAGATAAAGCCTGTACCTTAGTCTTCCAGCTATCGCTCTCCAAGTGCTGTCTGGAAATGACATTCAGATTATAATAATTAGTCGTAATTATATATTCCCATTACTGCAACACTAAAGTTACATTAGCGGGTGGCTTTCCTTTCCTAAGGTTATCAGAAGACCAGAATAACAGATAGGCAGACCGCTGAAATTTCAATTACATATAGAGACCAACAGATCCCATTGACTGTAATGGGATCCGTTGGGTGTCTGTCATTTTAAAACTGAAAGCAGCAGACGAAAAAGCTGTGCATGCAAGACAATTTGTCACCAGATTTTAGGTGTACATTGTGATGGAGTCTCTAAATGTGAATGTAGCCTTAATTATAATAAGTAGTCTCTTCTATCAGAATGGCTGTCTATGTAGCAAAGGCAACTTCTTCCTACATCTGGTCAGGATACATGTACAGTCAGGGGTGTAGCTTAATAGAGGTTGCAACAGTAACTACTGGGTCCAAAACCTTTAAGGGACCCGGTGGTAGATATTTACATTGGGGCCCAGTAGCATCAAGGTACACCCCTGTGTCCAGTCATACCACTTTATGGTCAAATAATGAGAGATCTGACTGTTCTGTATTGCAGATTGATTTTTCTAACAGATGGGGGATCTGTTGCAACCAACCATGTAGGTAGAACACCTCATACACTCAATACAGGCTGTTGTTTGTTGTTTTGAAGGGTATTTTCAGGTAGCACAGTAGTAATGGAGCATGATGGCATTTTCACCCAACATGCATTATTATGCTGGGCAGGCCTCAGATGAGTTATCGTAATGTATACAGTGACTTAAAGGGGTTTTCCTAATAATGACTGTTATTCCCAATCCAAGTGTGTGATTACTGGTGGACCAACTAGTGATCACAAGGACATGCTCCCAGAGTGAAAGGAGTTGTAGTGCAGATGCTTTACTTCCTCTTCTTTCACTTCCATGGAACTGTTAGTCTACATTCACATGGCATCCAGTGAACAGGAATTCCTCTTCGTTTTTCAGAGTCATATGTGGCCCATTGCAAGGATCCTATCTATACTGTTAGTTTATGTAAATTGAAGAATTTGCCTGCTTTGTTTGCCTGCTATGTGAAATTATTCATCCCATTCTTTATAAATTGTTTCCATCAAGCAAGTGGCATAAGTACCACTGTAGCATCCATAGTGTCTGTCACATGGCCCATGACCTTAAGGGGTCCAGTCGGCCCCTGCTGCTTTTAATTTTTATTAGGCTGTTACCTGCTGGAGTAATCCCAGCAAGTTACAGGCCCTATCTGCTCCCCATTCCTTCTCACATCGTCTCTACTTCCCCTTATGCCTAGCTCCAGGGCTCTATGTACTTCCCATATCACATCGCTGGGGCCCCTGGAGGGAAGCAGAGGTGGCCGTGAGCAACAGTAGGGATGGGTAAATAAGGCTGTGGGCCAGCAAACCCCGCCACTTCATAATATCCTGTTTAGCAAGCTGGGGGGAGGTGGCCTTGACTGTTTGATAAAGAATACAGAAAGTGAGAAGAAGACACAGCAGACAAAGCCGCTGAAACAGAAAAATAGAAAACCCCTTTAAATATTAGGGTTTTTTTAGTATTTTTTATAGAGAATACAAAAATCCCCTGCTCAGTAAGCACATAATACAAAATTACATTTTTGCATGCCTTTTTATATCTGTTTGTCATATCAACACAAATGTTTTATTAGACTCCTATACTTGTACGAGCAATGGAGAGAACCCCTGAACCAGCAGAGGGTGCACATGCCTCTTCTTAAATGAGACCCACCCTCCGTGTGGGCTTTGCTGTTAGCTAGTGTACATTTTCTACATTATTTATGCCTGATTTTTGGAGTGAATGATAATAAATCTTTGCTACACCCCCTTTTCAGGAAACTCGATTTGCTCAACAAGAAAACTGGCGTATAAGGCATAATAAATCTGCCCCAGTATTCGTACTTTATTTGATCATGTACTTCCTTTCCCTGGTCCAGTTTGCCCAGTGCCTTGGCAGCTGCCCCTCGAACAGCAGGGCTCCAGTCATTCCACATCAGATGGCTTAATTTGTTTTTCACTCCCTGCATAGAAAAAGAAACATTTCTACTCATTGTGAAATCCTAAAGTAAAAGTTAGTTGTGATGGCATGGCAAATAACCTTTAACCATAAACTGTACACACAGGCTATAAGCATTTGGGTACTGGCCTACGTGAAATGCCCTAAAGCCAGGTAACAAGTGAGTTTTTATAAAGGTGAAACTCATTGTTGCCAGAAGCACATCACCTTTGTAAATAGGTATTTGCTGCAACAATATGCAAACTGTACGGAGACTCGTCGATCATATTACAATTTGCGTTAAGCAGAGTGAAAAGTCCCTTAAACAAGAGCCGATCAACTTGTTCTAGTGTCCATTGGCATTCATTAGGGCTAAAAATACAATGGCATATGGGGCATATGTTATTGCAAACAAACAGTATTTGATTATTTTATATTATCACAAAAGTCCAGTTGAAGTACTGCTATCATGGCTAAGATATTGGATGCTACAGACTTGGTTCAATATGTCGCCATAGAGCCCTGGCCTAACAAGAATATTTCTATGATCACTTCACTAAATCTAGACTGCTTATATAGCTTGTAGGCATGAAGCACATGGCATTACATGCAATCCTGGCAGGACTCACTTACTTGGTTTATTTTCCCTTGCAGGACAGACAGCACTTTGCAGGACAAAATTCTTTCTCCCCATTTACCGCTGCTCAGGGCTTCTCCCAGCATGGAATGGATCAGGTTCTAGTGGAAAAGAGAAAAGACTGGAATATAATATATAAAATATCTCCAGAAAATCAAAGACATTAAGATTAATCTTGGTTTGAGAATGTTTCTCAAATTAACATTAGTGCCATGTTGGGGCTTTAAAGGGATCCTATCATACAAACGCTTTTGTTTTTCTGAGTAACATGTTATTCTTCTCCTACCTTTGCGGACATTGCTGACGAAGATGGAGGCGGCGCTGGACAGAGTTCTCTCGCAGCATTGGCGACACCCCCAGTGCTGTTTGAGCGCTGGTGCCCACCCCCAGTGCTGTGAGATAACTCATTTGCATACCGACAAAAAACGGGATTTCAGGCGAGCAGCGGCGCAGAGAAGACAACGAAAGGTAGGAGATGAATAGCGTTTCTTAAGGCTATTCCGACGTGTTGATCAGAAAAAAGGCATTTGTATGATAGGATCCCTTTAATAGGAACAGAAACATACCTTTGCAGCCACAAAGCATTGAAGCAATTCAGTGATAATTATTTTTTATGGATATTTAAATAGGCCTGCAAGTACTTAAGAAGCCAGATTTGGCAATGGACAGATGCAAATGAAGTGGTTCTCCTCTGGAATTGGTGCCCAATGTCTCCTCTTTAAACTAAACTTTAAATTAAACTAAAGCCCCACCTAGTGAGCGATAAGGCGTTGCAAAAACGCATTGCGGTTTTCACAGAGGTCAACAGAGGTTTTCAAAGCAGATCTGCTTTTTAAAACTATACCTGAAGCACTTTACCACCTAAGGGTCCATTGACACAGAGTAACGTGCCGCGTGATGTGGCATGTATACGGCATGTGAGACTTTGCACGCCGTAAAAGCTCCCATTGATTTCATGGGAGCCTGGATCGTAAACACTGCGTTATTTTGCGGCCGCAAAATCACACCGCAAAATAACGCGGCGTATACGATCCAGGCTCCCATTGAAATCAATGGGAGCTTTTACGTTTTACGGTGCGCAAAGTCTTACACGCCGTATACATGCCACATCACGCGGCACGTTACTCCGTGTGAATGGACCCTTAGCATTGTGTTCCCATCGTAGTAACATATCACTTACTGTGTGCTTACTAAGTTCACGTAGAATGTAAAGCGCCTGCTCCTGTGTTCCTTGGTTGGTTGCTGCAAACATCTGCTCCAGGATCCGCCTTATTACCAGATAACTGGGATTGCCTTCCAGAGCAAGACACTGAGCAGCAGCCCAGCTATCTACATCTGTCCCTGAACACAGAAAGATCAAAACTAAATTTAATATCTCATAATAAAATATCAGGTATTCCAAAAAATCATTATCAATAAAAAAAAAAAAAAAATCATAGTTCCCTGCCAACAGTAAGGAAAAGCAGCGGGGCTTATTAAAACTGTCCAAAATGGGCAATCCTGTTGGGTTTGGCTGTTCCCTAATTTTACTTGACTTATGTATTTGGGTAATGTATGAAGATTTATATTATATGTGATGTATTCATGAAAGGTAATAATTATCAAGTGTCCCACAAGATGGCTGTGATAGAGCCTACTGTTCCCAAAATGATCCTCTCTTTGCCCAGGCTTGGACTTACTTCAATTGAAGTTTTTCACAGATTCAAGGATCATCCTGGCACCTGGGTGCAATATTATTTTCAACTACATCCAGGAGGGGGATGAAGGAAATGTATAAATAAGAAAAATATGGATTATGTTTTGTTTTTGTTTTTTTTTTGGGGGGGGGGGCAACAGGAGACAATGATAAGAATGATTGCTTGTTGGACAACTAATATGCTTCACTCCAGTACCCTGGAAGATGGGGGCGCCTTTTGAAACCTCTGCCTGGGGCATCAGTAGATCCTGTTCCAACCTCAAATGCATCTATTATTAAATACTTTTGTGCTACTTTCGTAAGGGGACAATCCTGTGTATCTCACCACACTCAGGATGAGAAGAAGCAAAACATTTTAATACCACTTTCCAGGGCCTTGAACATGATCGTCCTTGCTTCTTCACTTGCTTCCTGGATAAGATATTGACACAGGGCAGCTGTCATCTTTACAAGACCATCCTCCTCTTGCAATGCTTTAGAGACTAGATTTAGTATCTCTGCAGGAAACACTGACAAAGCCAATGGCTCATTAGATTGTATATTTGTAGTAAATACTTCAAAAGGGTATTCGGGAAAATCAATGGCCTAACAAAAGGAAACCATTTAAGATATTATCCAACTGTTATTGCCCCACTGGATCTACAGAAATGACATCATACATATTATGCAGCCAATCACTGATCTCAGCAATGATTGGCTACTGTGTTCATGGTAATGATGTATTATATATGATGTTATCATTGCAGCCAGTGACATAACTAGGGATGGCGGGGCCCCAAGGTGAACATTTGACATGGTCTTCCTCCCCCCTTCCTTCGATGTTGCCCTAAGCAGGTTTTGAACCCAGGACCCCAGCACTGCAAGGCTGCAGTGCTAACTGCTGAGTCCCCCGTGCTGCCTAGAATGGATCCATTTTTCCCATTCTTCTGGTCCATCTGAGGAAACAACTATGCAGTTGAATCTAGAGGAAGATAAATCTGTCCCTGGGTGAAGGAAAATTTAGCTATGAACCGCCTTCAATTCTTTCAAATTGAGGAGGAGGAGATCTTGTATCCCAGCAGTCTGGCATCTTGAGCTTCAAGACAACTAAAGATAAAGTCTGTCTGCTCAGTAAAACAATGAGAATCATTGTATAAATATAAGATGAGGAAATGCTAAGTGTTGGTGACTCTGTGCTAGTACTCACCAATCTTTTGAGGTGCAGCAACAGCAGAAGAGGCCATGGTTATAAGAGCCGAGATTTTATGGCTATTGTGTACATTATTAAGATCTCTTGTAAGTTGCTCCAGGGTGACATCTTTCCAACTTGCACCTGAAATCACCAGAGTGGACTGGATTGTATTTTCAGGAGATTCGCACATTTTAGTATACATTCACATGGCAACATTTGCTCTGTATTTTACATCGGTGTCTTAAACCACAACCAGGAGTGGAACACAAACGGAGAGATTTACACATCCTCCATATTTTGGAGCCACTCCTGTTTTCAGGAAAACAAAAAGTGCAGTAGATTTTGTATCCTGTTTGGGAATATAAAGAAATTATGGAGGTTCTTTTTATTTTCAACTAGTTTCAATGAACTCACATATTCATGACAAAACAAGGGAAATAATAAAGAGTTTCTCATTTTTATTTTTATTTTCCCTCTGTTTGCTATGCAGAGATCCGGTGACACCTCTGCACTCTTAGTGCTCATTTATTGGAGCGATCAATATCCTTATTTTTTTTTTTCTTTTACCAAAAGCTCACAATGATGTAAAATACACCGGGTATCACTGTCATCGCTTACTGTTTTCCCAACCACTTTCTGTATTCTCGCCTTCACTAATAATAACATTAGGATGCAGGCAGCTAACCTGGGGCCACACATAGCAGAAAACACCACAGCATTTTACAGTACTTACAAAGTGGATGAGATTCTGGAAAATACATGCAGTGGACATGCTGCGATTTCAAAAAACAACGCATTTTTGTAAATTTCAGCATGTCAATTATACCTATGGAAACGCTGGCGTTTTCTGTGCAACCATAACTGAAACAGAAAGTCCGCAGAGTATAACTATTAGCTGTGGGAAAAAACTCTTTTGTGGCCGTGGCTCGCTACACAGGACCTTAGTCTAATGGACACCACTGAGATCACGGCTGTAGCTTCATGACTTATTCTTAGATAGGCGATAAAAGTAAAGATCAGTAAGTGTCTGACACCTGGTATCTCCTTTGATCAGCTGTTTGAAGGAGGCCTAGCCCTTGTGCACACTCTATACCTCTTCACTACTTTGCATGTCCTTTGTTTTATAGCAGCCATGCAATGTATTTACAGTCTTGTCCCATAGAAATGAATGGGTAAGGGCTCGTTCACATCTGCGCCGGCATTCTGTACTTGAGGTTTCCATTTCCTGCCTAAAACAGAGGCAGGAGACGGAAACCTGCAGGAGGCTTTCTCACCCATTCATTTGAATGGGTGAGAAAGCTGTCCGGCCGTGAGCGGCGGTGAGTGTTTTGCGCTCTCCGCCGCAAAAACGGGTTTTATAATCCGGACACAGAGTCGGATATGCAGTACTCTGTGTCCGGATAAAAAAATCCGGTTTCGCGGCGGAGAGCCTAAACCGCTCACCGCCGCTCACGGCCGGACCCGGTCTATGGTTTCCGTCTTCCGACTTGCAGAAGACGGAAACCATAGAACGGAGACCCTGAACGCAGGTGTGAACCTAGCGTAAGGCTGTCATTACATTGTATGACCATTAAACAGTGTAGGTATCATGGAACTTGCAGGAGTGTAACATCCCTTCAAACAATTGATCAGTGGGGGGTGCCAGTTTGAACCCTCACAGATTTTTGTTTCTTATTCATGAACTAGATTAAGGAGATGTCATGAAAAAAAGACCTAGACAATCCCTTCAAATTTACAGTTTGGTTTATCCAGGAGAGACTGTGCTTGGAGCTGCCATGTGTGACCTGCTTTTAGGTTGCCAGAGGTCACCAGAACTCAAATTCCCAGTGCATTTCTATGACAGCCTTATTCTGAGTTCCATCATTGTATACTGTACTTACTTAACAACCAGGCAGTTCTCCATTGAGTGACAATATTCTCTAGAACCTGCTTCTTAGTCAAAGTACCAGACTGTATTTCCTTAAGCTCACTGTCCCTCTCGCCAGGTACATTTGTTGATGTCTCTTTCTGAGGACTTATCTCCATCTTATCCACAACCACAGTAGGAAGGGCTACCCAACGATGGGCTCCTCTCTCAGGTCTCAAAGGCTGGTCCATATCTAATTACCAATATATATAGTACAATAGACATAGATACAATAAATATGATCAATAATATGCAAACATATTTTTAATTATTATTATTATTATTATTATTATTAATTATTATTTATTTATATAGCACCATTAATTCCATGGTGCTTTACATTTGGGGGTTTATATACGGTACACTAAATATACAAACTAATATAATACTAACAGTGACCAACTGGCGCAGTGGGATAGAGGGCCCTGCCCACAAGGGCTTACAGTCTAGGAATAAAGCCTGGCCATCACAATATGCTAAAACCACATGAATAAATGGTTTTGAGAACATAAAAACTAATAAACCCCCAAAGCCTGTTAACTGGTAGACATAAGTCCTAATTTCAGATCAGCCATGGAGAACAGAGGCCAAGTCATACTTGTTAGATAGTGAGATAGGGGTGGGTACAGTAAGCCCTGTCAGTAAGAGGTAAGGCATGTCCAAAAGGGGACCAGGAATCAGCTGTAAAGGGAAAGGGTGAAAAGAAGACAAAGGGATGGTCCAAAATGTTTTCCATATAATTCAATACATCCGATTCAAGCTACCGTATTTTACGGACTATAAGGCGCACTGGACTATAAGCCGCATTGCCCATGAGCGCCTTATAGTCCGTCTCGGTTCATATATAAGGCGCACCGGACTATAAGCCGCAGTCCGGTGCACATTATATGTTATTGAAAGCGGCGGCAGGCAGACTTTGCCAGCGGCCGCTTAACCCCCCGCGTGCCAGCCGCTTCTATTGGAAGCGCTCGGCAGGCGAGGAGGGGCTCTATCAGCAAAATCATGCTGATAGAGCCCAACCGTAAAAGTTAGATTAAACTACCCCCCCGTTTTAAAATAAAAGCCTGAAACAGAATGTGAAACTTACCGAGCGGTGCAGGGTGGGCGGGCATTCAGGCCTCCTCTTCCTCCGATGTTCCGTCCTCCTCCTCCGCCGCTCGCTGATAATGGCCTGGGCGCATGCGCAGTAGTAGAAGCATTATGATATTGCGCATGCGCCCAGGCCATTAGTTCGCGAGCGCCGGAGGAAGTGGTCAGGACATCGGAGGAAGAGGAGGCCTGAATGCTCGCATGCCCGCCGGCCCTGCACCGCTTGGTAAGTTTCACGTTCTGTTTCAGGCCGGCGTGACAGCAGGGCTGCCGGACACTTCCCATTCATTTCTATGGGAGCCGGCATGCGAGCGCTCCCCATAGAAATGAATGGACTGCTTTTTTCCATTCATTTCTATGGGGAGCGCTCGCATGCCGGCTCCCATAGAAATGAATGGGAAGTGTCTGTCCATTCATTTCTATGGGGAGCACTCGCATGCCGGCTCCCATAGAAATGAATGGGAAGTGTCTGTCCATTCATTTCTATGGGGAGCGCTCGCATGCCGGCTCCCATAGAAATGAATGGGAAGTGTCCGGCAGCCCTGCTGTTCCGTAGTGTGAATGCACCCTTACGGTGCCTTTTATGTATGTATGGAAGCGGCACGCAGACTTTGCCGCCGCTTCCAACCATATATAAGGCGCACCGGACTATAAGCCGCACTTACGATTTCTGAGGAAATCGTAGGTTTTTATGTGCGCCTTATAGTCCGGAAAATACGGTAATAGTAGGCTCATTCCTAGTGAAAATTCTAATTTTTGTCATGCTCAAAGGAGGGCTTTAGTTTAAAATAGAGTGTTGGGTTCGGACTCAAAGTATAGACACAGTCACAAATTTACACATGGCAATGTTGGCAATATAAATGTAAATAATAATTATCAATAGTATATATGTATGTATTCCAGGGGTTATAACACTGACAGATTATTTTTGCTTTTGCTTTGAGTTTTGCTTGGCTTATGCTTAATACCCGCTTACCTGTCTGTCCATCAGAAGAGATCCATTCTTTGTAAGGTCTCGGCATGGATTGCTGTACGTGTTTTTCATATTTACTATTGCTGTCCATGACAATGCATTTCTTTTTCTTTGTCCCATCCTGGTGAATAATTTTACTCAACCCTATTGTACAATAAAAACATTTTTAGTGTGTAATTGTTATCAGAAAGGTCTGTAACTTATTAATAAGATAAAAATTGGAACATGTGCACAATTTGTTGTTTTCCCATAGATGCCGTGACAAAATACAGTGACAGCTCTTTGAGACGACCCCCCCCCCCCAAAAAAAAAAAAAAAAAAAATGCATTCTAAATCACACTTATATACATGTGGTGACACCAATATGGCCTGAGATGGAAAGACTACCTGAGTAAAGCTCTCTCTCAAAATCATTTTCTGTGGCCAGGACATATTTTCCAGCCTTGGGATTCATCAGATCCTGAAGTCTTAAAGGTGGGGGCAATTCGAAATGCTTGATGGCTAAAGATTCTGCTGTCTTGTTTTTGGCAGCAACTTCCTGCATCTGTTTTTGAGGTGGTAAATAACCTGGAATCCTATAAGACAAAATAATGGTTAGAGATTGTTGGTTGTGATCTGGATTACTGAATATTACCATTACCAGCTTACTTGTAAAAAACTGGAAGAAGTGTCTCAGATTTAGGCTCTTTGGTGATATCCTTATGATGCTCTGGTTTGTACTTTTTTAGTTCTTTAAAAGTCGTTAAATCTTCTTCAGTCACGTGCCCATTATTAATAAGTTCACTGGAGTTACTGAACCCATAGTGTTTGGAGTGTGTGTCCTTGCTTTCTATATGGTGACCATCAATCCACCGTTCAGGAGCAGTTGTCAGCCTCTTCAGCTGAACTTCAGTAGATTTGTTGGGCTTACCATGTGAAAGACTCTGTTGATATGGTACTTTCATCCTAGGAGTCAATAATGTGGTTTCTTCAGTTAAGAATGTTTTTGGCTTCTCCTCGGTGAGATGTGAGGAACTACCATGTCTTGGTTCTTCAAGTTTCTTCCAAATACTATTTCCAAAGTCAATGCAACTTTTTGCTTTTAGTTTTTTGGAGGGCACTGGTATTTCTACACGGTGAGACTTTGGTTCTAATGTGCGTTGCTTTGGTTGTCTCCTTAAGACTGTTTTCATTCCTATTTGTGGAATTACATTTGAGGCATTGTACACATCTTTCGAATCCCACTCTTGATAAGACAAACTGGCGAGCCCTCTATCTTTGACCACTTCCTTAGAAAAATGAAGGTCACCAGCTGCATTCTGAATATATGTTTCCTGGCATTTCACAAAATGTTGAGTTGATGGGTGGACTTCATTAAGAGGAGATAACATAGGATTTTGGGAACGTAATCCATTTATGGGTATCATGAATTTGCCAATATTTTGCAATGGATCTCGACAAAATAGATTGGGTTCATAATAAAGTGTAGGCCGTTCCATCACATTGATTTTAATGCCTTTAAATAAAATTGATAGAAATAAATTATTTTTAGAGCTACTGGATTATGTGGTCAACAATAAAAAATTTTTTTACACTGCTATGTTGTTTATTTATTGTCAAGAGGTCCTCCTTAGGGCAGGCCATCGATGATTGATGGATGTGGCGACATCTGACCTCTGAGATCTGTGCCGATCAGCTAATGAAGAAGTCACAGTCTTTCCGCAAGCACCCCAATTCCCTTTATTCTTTACACAGGCATAGCAGCTCATACATGTGGTTGTGCCAAGTACTGCACAGGATTGAATGGGATGTCTGTTATGCCTTTGTTTTATGATAGGTTCTAAAATCTTATATAGGCTATAGGCTAAGGCCTCACTTAGAGAGCCACAGCCAAAAAAAGGCTCTGGAAAAGACTGCAGCCGAAACGCATGTCATTTTTTTACACTGCGTTTTTCACAGAAAGTCCACAGGGTTTTCCTCTGCAGACTTTCTGCCTCTATTATACCTATACAGAAAACACCAGTGTGTCCGTAGGTATAATGGACATGCTGCAATTTACAAAAACGCAAGTGTTTTTGAAATCGCAGCATTCCTGTTGCAGATTTTTTTTCTGCAATGCATGTATGGTATTAGCCAGAATCCCATTCACTTTGCAGGCAACGTAAAATGCAGTGTCTTTTTGCCGTGGTATTTCCAAAACACTGCATTTTCGAAAGGTGCAGCCCAGCCATGGGCTAAGGCCCCACTTTGTGAAGCACAGCTTTCTGTTGCAGATTTTGCTGTGAGTTTTTGAGCTAAAGCCAGGAGTGGATTGAGCAGAAGGTATAGGTATAAACACTTCCTATATATTTCCCATTCCTTTCTGAAACCATGCTTGGCTTTGGCTCAAAATAGGCAGCAAAATCTGCTATATAAAAAAGCTGTGTTTTCGCAAAGGAGGACCTTAGCCTTACACTGCCCAAAAATATATTGTAGATAAAAGATGAAATATATTTACCTGAAAAAGTAATACTGGACGTAATCTCCAAAGGTGAGACTGCAATCCGGTTTTCTCACTCCGCTCCTGCAATGTGACAGCTAGATCAGTGTTGTTTACTGCGGTGCCAGGCAACGTGTCCAAGAATGTCTGTCATGTGTGCATTGTCCTTCTAATCCATGGCTGTTCTTTTGGCAAAGAGAAGGAAATCTTTAAAGGGGCTCTATCAGCAAAATGATACTGATAGAGCCAGACATATGCGTGAATAGCCTTTAATAAGGCCATTCAGGCACCGCTAAAGTTATATTAAACTACCCCCCCCCCCGCGTTTTAAAATAAAACCCTAAAAAAGAATATGTTGTAGCAGTAGTAGCAGCATAGTACTGCGCCTGCACCCACGCCATTTTTTATCAATGGCAGTTCGCGAGCACCCGAGGAAGATGGGACCCGAAGACATCGCTGGAAGAGGAGGCGTGGCCGAAGATGACGTCGGACCCTGAATGCCTGCCCACCGTGCATAATAGATAAGTACAACATATTCTTCTTTAGGGTTTTATTTTAAAACGGGGGGGGGGGGGGGGGGGGGTAGTTTAATATAACTTTAGCAGTGCCTGAATGGCCTTTTTAAAGGCTATTCACGCATGTGTGGGGCTCTATCAGCATGATTTTGCCTTTAAGGCAAAGGCCATGTGTTGTAAAAAAGCTGATTCTTGTTGCAAGTATAAGAACTTCCTATATATTTCCTATTCCTTTTAAAGGCAGTTTTGGACTTAACTCAAAAACTGTAGCAAAATCTATAAAAAAAAAAACAAAACACAAAACACAGTTTTTCACAACATGGGACCTCAGCCTAAGGCTCCGTTCTCACGGAGTAACGCGCCGCTTATTTAGACACGTATAGGGAGCCTTCATACGGAGTTTACGCTCCGCTCATTCTAAACATAAACTCATTCAGAGTGAGCGGCGTAAAAAACAGATCCCATTGACTTCAATGGGTGCCGGCATACGCGCGCTACCCATTGAAATCAATGGGAGGCTTTTTTACCTATTGCTTTCAATGTGATACGCGCGTATCACATTGAAAGCAATAGGTAAAAAAGCCTCCCATGGATTTCAATGTGAGAACGGCGCTTTAGGCTACATGCACATGACTTAATAACCTAAAAACCTCAAAGCTATAGGAAATAATCAAACTGGTATCAATCCACTGCATATAATATACTACCTACAAGGATAAACACCCAAACTAAATGCAAAAACACAAAGTATAATCAAAAAATATAAAATCAATTTTATTAATGATTCACATCATTAAAAATATTAAATATTAAAAATATTAAAAACTCAAAAGAAGAGGTTGTGGCCCAGACAAATGGTAAAACCAGTAATTCATATATAAATTCATGTGATGCAACAATGGGATACAACAATAAATAAATGCTATATATCACTGAAACTATACAAGTGACCGCCCCAGGGACATTTGTTAGTTATCCGATGACTATCCGTTTCCCCATTTCTCGAAACAGATTGTCACTACTACTCCCTCCCCCCATCCACTCCATCATACTTACCTATCTTCTTCCTTCCAAGCTTCTTCCTGCGGAACGGTCTCTCCCTGTTTTCTGGCTGCCGGTGGGTGCTATAGACCCAGTGCAGCTGATAAACCACCTCTACTGCGCAGGCGTGAGAGCAGCATCAGAGACCTGAGCAGTAGAGGAGAGTCGTTGG
This sequence comes from Leptodactylus fuscus, assembly GCF_031893055.1. Taxonomy (NCBI): domain Eukaryota; kingdom Metazoa; phylum Chordata; class Amphibia; order Anura; family Leptodactylidae; genus Leptodactylus; species Leptodactylus fuscus. The sequence continues at coordinate 110,188,160 of NC_134271.1, read as the reverse complement.
CTGCAGAGAACAGAGCAGCACTGGGACAATAGCACACACCAGCAGTCTTTTTAATAAAAACATTTTTGCCCAGAAAACACATTTAACCACTTCTTTACTGGGCCAATTTCTGGGCCAGGACCAGACACATTTTCAGGTTTTTTTGTGTATGTTGCGTTTTGAGGGCTATAACATTATTTGGGTTATTCAACTAGTTTCTGCCGTCTTTTTTTCGATGACACATAGGGCTTTCTTTTTATGTTGTTTTTATTTTTGCATGTTTTTTAATTTTCTTTATATCCGATAAAATATAAACAAAAGAGGAGGGAAAACCTGTTTTTTCATTTTCATTTCTCTATTTAATAGCACAATGTGCTACTAAAAAACTTTTTAAGGCTGGGGTCTCACGGGATGTCATCACCGCGATTTGTCAGCGGCAGAAACGCCATGGGAAAAATCATGCGTTTTATGGTCAGGGCAAAGAGGATGAGATCCTAGCGAATCCCATGCTCACTTTGTGATAAAAACTGCAGTGTGGACACACCGCGATTTCCAAAACCAGCGTGGTTTTGGAAATCGCAGCATGTCAATTATACCTACGGAAATGCTGGCGGTTTCCCCATAGGTATAATTGTAACAGAAAGTCTGCAGAGGAACTTTCTGTCTAAAGCGCTGCAGGAAGAACTGCGATGCGCGGCCCCAGTGCTCAAACAGCACTGGGGGCGTTCCCATTGTTGAGAGGCAACTATCTCCAGCGCCGCCTCCATCTTTGTCAGTAGCGTCCTCTTCATCCTCTTCTTCCGGCGGTGGCTTGTAACTTCTAGGCCTCGGGCAGAGCAGACTGCGCATGCCCACAGGCCACGACAAAATGGCCACTTGCACAGTATTGTAAGCGGCCATTTTATCGCGGCCTGTGGGCATGCGCAGTCTGCTTTGCCCAAGGCCCGAGGCCTTAGAAGTTACAAGCCACCGCTGGAAGGAGAGGCTGAAGATGATGCTGCTGAAGAAGATGGAGGCGGCGCTAGAGAGAGTTCTCTCGCAGCATTGGGGACGCCCACAGTGCTGTCTGAGCGCTGGGGCCTGCCCCCAGTGCTGCGAGAGAGATAATTTGCATACCAACAAGAACCGAGATTGTAGATGAATGGTGGCGCGGAGAAGACGACGAAAGGTAGGAGAAGAGTAGCCTTTCTTAAGGCTATACAGACACGGTACCTAGAAAAAAATGTGTATGATTGATAGGATCCCTTTAAGGTAGACACTATCTAAAAAAAATACCTTCTAAGACCAGGGCCCCATGTGACAGAACTGCTGTGACAAAAAACCCTGCTTTTTACAGTCTCTGCAACTTAATTCTATGAATCCAATCCCAATTCTATGAATCCCATCTATACATTGCAGAAAAATACAGTTTTGAAAGTCGCATGTCAACTGAACCTACAGAAACGCTAGCGGTTTCCCTATAGGTTTGATGGAAGCAGAAATCCACGGAGGAAACATATGTGGACTTTGTGAAAAGCGCTGTGGGAAAAACTGTGATAGTTGCCGGCATGATTTCTCCTACACTGCCTTTTTGCTGCAGCCCGCTATGTGGGGCCTTAGCCTAAAGCCCATTGCAGACGAATGTATGAAAGGTCATTCATTTCTATGGGCCCATAGATATGGCCGTGCAGAATATGGAACAAGTCCTATTGTTGTCCGATTTTGCAGCCATACTTCCACGGCTCCTGTTCATTGAATGAAAGGGGATGGACAAGCAAGGCCGGTACACAGAGGACACTCATATGAAACCAGAGCACCAGGGGACAGGTAACTTTTTGTTGTTGTTGTTGTTTTAGATTCCACTTTCCACAGCCTCCTGGCCTGTACTAAAATATCATGGACAACCCCTTTAATAATTTCAAAAATACACAAGCAAGATTGGTGGGGCCACCTACTGGAAGACTGGACCCACAACACCTGATAGAAACCACTCCACTCTAGGCTCAAGCAAGATAGTTGTGGCCATAAGGTGACCTTCTCCGCCCAGTAACCACGTGACTGTACTGCATGCGGCTGTGTATCGTCTGTACAGAGGCCTGAATATGCTCTGCCTGCTGCACAGAAATTTACCCCGAGTGCCCTGGGCCAGCCGTGCCATGTCTGCCGTGTCCCTGCACGTCTCCCCGGGCCGCTGCCTCTATGACGACCCCCTGCAGCTCCAGGTCCGCGGTCTGAGCCCCGGCCAGGACGTCAGTCTCCACACGGCTCTGAGCGATGAGGGCGGCCAGCTCTTCACCTCCGTGGGCCGCTACCGAGCAGACAGCAGCGGAGAGCTGGATGTGAGCCGGAGCCCGGCCCTGGAAGGCGGCAGCTACACCGGAGTGGAGCCGGAGGGGCCCCTGTGGTCCCTGGAGCCCCAGACTCCCCTCAGGAGGCTGCTGAAGAAGAACGTGCGGAGCCCCTTCCAGCTGCGCTTCTCCCTGCACCAGGACCACCCGCCCGGGGCTCTCCTAGCTGCAGCCGTGCAGGAGAGGAGCTTCCTGGGGGAAGGGGTGACCCGGGTGCCGGTGCGGGAGGGACGAGTGAGGGGAAGCCTCTTCCTGCCGCCCGGTGAGTGGGAGAAGCTCCATAGTCCCGGTTATAATACATGGGGCCGGCTGTATAAATAAGAACACATGCAGTCCAGCTCCTACAGCTGTTGTCACCCAGCTTGTCCAGGCTCCTGAATGGCAGCGTGACCTCGTTATATAGAATGATATAGCTGTACTGCAGAATAGTTCCCAGCAAGTCAGTGGCCTCTAATCTGCTGAAAGTACAGGCCATGTGGACATATACACTAAGGCCAGGGTCACACTTGCGCCATTCTCTCCATCACTAGAACAGCGGTTACCTGTAAATCCCATACACTATAATGGGGTCTGTTGGTTCCTGCTGTTTTTATACAGAAGCCTTGGTAAGAAGAGACCTCTCTCCAGGACTTTTCTCTCAGACGCTTTTTGTCGGAGTCTCCGTATGTGAACCTAGCTTAAAACCCCATAAACACAGGACAATTTAGACCAGAAAAACTGCTCCATACATTGGCCAAATTTCCAGACCTAATAGTGAGCTATGATGCTAGGAGTCCTTGCCAGCCGCTTCACTGTCCCATACTGTGTATAGAACAGTAGACCCGGTAAGAGGAAGGGGGTCTACTGCCACCAAATCTACTTTTAATGATGTACTATACTATACTATACTGCTGTATGGCCTGTTTTGTGTCAAAGTGTCTTCTTGCTGCTTAGAAATTCAACTTTTATTCTGTATGAGCTGTTTGGTGCACTCAGGGCAGGGCCACGGCTGCTGGAATGCCAATTTTCTTTGGCCATCCAGTGCCGCCCCAACACAAAAAGACTGACATGCCATGGACAGCAAATTGCAGTTCTCACAAAAGAAGATGGTGCTCTAGTAGGTCTGTCCCTGTCCCAAGTACACCAAACAGCTCCTTTGCATGCAGAGTAAAGGTTGTCTTTCTCAGTAGCAGGATTGCACTTTGACTCAAGAAAGGTATGTTCACAATGTCACTAACCGATGCTGCAGTGGTGGTAGCCTACCCTTAAGGACCTATTGCACTGATTATTTGTTGGGGGCTGATTTGCCACATAGACCATCTGCAGCAGACTGTGCCTGATAGGTGATATTTGCAAGTTGATCCATTTACACGGATAGTTATCTAGACTGTATGTAATGTAAGATGGCTCATTCCCATACAGTTTCATTATTGCTGGCAGGGCACCCATTGCTCACTCAGAACGTTCTGTCACCAATGATTTTTAATTCCACATAAGGTGTTTGGCTGATCATTGGGATCAAGAATAAATGTTCCTACAAACATTTGTTCTCCTGATCATTGGCGAAAGAGAAAGAGTCTTTAGGCATCACTGCCTGTACCAAGGAGTGTATCCATAGGGCAGGCAGAAGTCGCAGTTACACCCAGCCCTGGGGTGTGAGTGGCCCAAAGTGTTTCTTCTGATTGACAACGTCAGGAGAATTTTGGCGACATAAGTTATATGAATTGGAGAGCCCCTTTAAATATTTGAGGTTAATTTGTGATAAAAAGATTTAAAGAGGTTATACCTATCTGTATGCCGTAGGTCTGGATGGGTTATTATTTCTTTATGTGGAGACAAGTTGGCATAGGGTGTCTCACAGGCCAGGCAATGCTTCCTTGTAAAGTACTATGAAATAAATTTGCCTCTCTAATTTCACTTAATGGGGGTAGTTACCCTATAATACAATGTCTGACACTTTAACAAACCTTGAAATATGACTAAAGATATTAGCCAAAACAGAATATAAATAGCTTTTCCTTATGAAGAATAGAGAGGTTCCTAGTTTGTCATATATCCTTAGCCTTGTTAACGGATTCAACACTTGTAGGAATGTTAATTACCCCCAGTAGGTGGCACTACAGAGACTGTTTGCCTTTGTCCTGGAGGAGAGTGTCTTTGCATATATTCTCTATAAGCTATATAGACGTCTTAGAGAGGATTCTCTAGCAGGGGCTGCCTTCTCTGTGCTAGAACAGAACTGTTTATCAGAGCAGTTTCCACTCTGGCAGGGCCCACACTACTGTATATGGATGGTCAATAACGTGAAAGGCTGGCATGTAATGCTCCAAGTTACTAGTAATGCTTCTTCTTACAGGTCCCGGTCCATTCCCAGGAGTCATTGAGGTACAAGGTACAGGTGGAGGCCTGCTGGAATACAAGGCTAGCCTGCTGGCTAATAGAGGCTTTGCCACCCTGGCATTGGCTTACTATAACTATGAGGATCTACCTAAAGATATGAAGGAGTTTCGTCTGGAATACTTTGAAGAGGCAGTAAGCTATATGCTGCAGCATCCGCAGGTGGGTAGTGTTATCCCAACACGATAGTTTAACCCTAAAAGGGGTTGTCCACTTTCAGACCACTATTGACAAACAAATGTACAATAAAAAGATATACAATTTTCCAATATACTTTCTGTATCAATTCCTCACGTTTTTCTAGATTTCGGCTTGCTGTCATTCCTTCTGTTACTTCTAGGAAATAAAACTCTGACCATGGTCATGTGATTTACAGTCCGTGGTCATGTGATGAGCACACAGGTGCACAGCTGATTACCAGGCAGATGTCTGATTATTGTGCTGTGACTGTAACGAGTGACACCTGTGTACTCATCACATGACCATGGACCGTAAATCACATGACCATGGTCAGACTTTTATCTTATAAGTAACAGAATGAATGATAGCAAGCAGAAATCTAGAAAACTGTGAGGAATTAATACAGAAAGTATATTGGAAAATTGTACAACTTCTTATTATACAAACAATAACATTTGTCTCTCAATATTGGCCTGAAAGTCGCAAACCCCTTTAAGTACTATCATGGTGTCTATCATGCACCACTATCATACACATATCATTATGATAGACACCATGGTAGTACGTAAGGGTTAATTTGGCACAGCCTGAGGATGAGGGCTTATTCATATGTCCTTATTTTGTGTACATGTGATGTCTGTTTAAAGGGATCCTATCATTAGAATTCCTTTTTTTTCTAACTAACACGTAGGAATAGCTTTAAGAAAGGCTATTCTTCTCCTACCTTTAGATGTCTTCTCTGCGCTGCCCTTCGGTAGAGATTCTGTTTTCTGTCTTTATGCAAATGAGTTCTCTCACAGCACTGGGGGTGGACCCCAGTGCTCAAACAGCTGTCCCCAATGCTGCAAGAGAACGCTCCAGCACCGCCTCCATCTTCAGGAACCGGTGCTGAGAAGACATCTAAAGGTAGGAGAAGAATAGCCTTTCTTATAGCTAGTCCTACGTGTTAGTTAGAAAAAAAGGGATTCTAATGATAGGATCCCTTTAAGCACGAACTGCACACGATCTTGCTTTATGTTCAGGTGCTGTCTGTTTAATTTGTTTTTCATGTATGTGAAAAATTCCTTTATTTTCCCATACGTTATAATGTCATTGGTTGGAAAAGTGAAAAAAGACAATATACAAATAGCTGCCATTAACCCATAGACTAGAATGGAGCTCCATAATCTGTAAAATGGACCATTAAAATGGGGTTGTGTGACTAAGGCCTAACAGTACAGTCAATGGTCATCATATTTTGCAAAAGTATCACTGGAAGGAGAGATTTGTTTAATTTGAATTGCTCATATATACAGTGAGATCATCTTTTGTTTTCTTTCTGTTTCTAGGTGAAGGGTCCAGGAATAGGTCTTCTTGGCCACTCTAAAGGTGGAGATTTGGTTCTTTCTATGAGCTCCTTCCTGAAAGGCATAGCTGCCACAGCTGTCGTAAATGGCTCAGTTGCTAATATTGGAGCAGCCCTTCACTATAAGGACATTACTCTACTTCCTATTGGCTTTGACCTTAAAAAATTAAAGCACCCACAGCCAGGAGTGGGTGATATCCACGACATATTAAATAATCCACTAGAAGAAGCAAACCGGAAGAGCCTTATTCCTGTTGGAAGAGCTGACTGCAAGTTTCTGTTTATTGTGGCAGGAGATGACCGGAATTGGAAAAGTGATTTCCATGCTCAAACTGCATGCCAGCTACTAGCAGAGGAAGGGAAAGAGAAGCCTGAAGTTGTGATATATCCCAAAGCTGGTCATTACATTGAACCGCCACATTTCCCCTTGTGCAAAGCATCTATGCACAGACTTATTGGACTTCCTGTGGTTTGGGGAGGAGAACCAAAGGCTCATGCACTGGCACAAGTGGACTCATGGCAGAGAATTCAGGCATTCTTCCATAAATACCTCAACCAAAAGAGTGTCCTGGAAAACAAACTGTGACCATGATGTGTTCTGAAGACACAAGCCTTAAAAGGGAATGGCTACTTTATTAATACTGTGCAACTGTTATCTGTGTATGCACAAGTTCTGGATGTTGGGAATTGGACACCTTGGAGGAATTTACTATGCCCTTTACTCCAGGAAACTGGCATAGATGGGAATAGTTGTGGCTCACCTCTGGCACGTTTGTTTTTTTTCTTGGTGCCAAAGATGTGACACTTCCCCCTGCTCCTCCAGCACACCTCTGCCTGGCAAATTTAGGGTGCATTCACACTAAGTATACGCTGAGCAGATTCTGAACGTAAAACACGTTCAGAATCAGCGCGTACAAAGCAGATTCCATTCATTTCAATGGGAGCCGGCATACGAGCGCTCCCCATTGAAATCCCTGGGCTGCTTTTTTCCCCTATTGGTTTCAATGTGATACGCGCGTATCACATTGAAACCAATAGGGAAAAAAAGAAGCCCATTCATTTCAATGGGGAGCGCTCGTATGCCGGCTCCCATTGAAATGAATGGGATCTGCTTTGTACGCGCTGATTCTGAACGTGTTTTACGTTTAGAATCAGCTCAGCGTATACTTAGTGTGAATGCACCCTTACTGTAATTTACTATATACGCCTGGATTGAGTTCTATAGAAAATCTATGTCACCTCCTGACTGACTGAAATCTCTATTCTGGCGCACAGGCATGCACATGGATTACTAAGAGGTTGGAGCCTCCTGATAATTCAGGTGTGATTAGCGCTAATCTGAGACTTAACATGTTAACACTGACGTACAGAATTCCAGTCTTAATAAATTCCCCTCTTGGTATTTCAGAGGTGGAGGTAGGATGACATGTTTCTTCCTATGCTCTTCCATCTGCCTTCCATCTCCTGTGCAGACAGCTACAGGAGGCTGCCCAAGGAGCAGAATGAGACTAATGTACAACATGGCAGAGAAGATGAATTTGTTATGGATTATAAAAAGGGGTAAAATCTTTCGGATAAATCACCAAAATCAGACTAGTTGGGGTTTGACACTCCACCAGTCAGATGTTTTCAGCAGCTGATAAACAAAGAATGGAGTAAGAGACAGACAGCTGTTTTCTGTGTAGTTACCCGACCAGCTTACTGAAGTGCAGCTCCCATTCATTTCTATAGGACCTTAGCTGCTGTGACTCAGTTCAGCCACTACAAAGAGAACCGAGCTCTCTGCTTCCTGTTCTATCCTTTGTGTAAAATGTCAAACAGCCACAGATCTGTCCTTAGTGACCTATCTTTACCCCGATCTCGGGAAGACCCCTCGAGTGCCTTAATAAGATTTATTCTTATATACTACTAATATAGTGGCCAGTGACCAAATTGCTGTGACTGAATATCAAGTCCATAATATGAATGAAGGTTTCTTCCTCAGGTATGAATTTCTACAAACTGTGTTTTGATGAATGGGAAAGTCCCAGAAAAATTTGCAGCAAATCTGCTGTGTGTGTACTGTATCCAAACATTGCAGCTAATGAAGTAATAATTTATAATGAATAGTGAACTTTATAAATATGACATGTTGGGTAAAGAAGATTTCTATAATCTAATATCTGTATGTTTAAAGCTACATTCATGTGATCGATGTGCAAAATAACTGAAAAACATCTATTTTTCAGGGCTGTCTTGCAGTCGAGAGGCCCCCGTTTTCAAAGATCCCCTATACATTTGAGTATAGGGAGGAATCTGAAAATGGCCAAAAATAGGACATGACCTATAGTTTGCTCCCATGCGACGTCCATCGTGTGACTGTAGTTTTAGGGTAATCTTTTATTTGTGTACTGTTGTCTGCTTTTCACATGAAAGGATGTAATATATATATGATTTATTTAAAACCATTCTAACTTATGTCAATATTGGATGTGACTGGAACCTCTACTGTACACACACACACCAATTTGCCCACTTTTTGTTACTGGAAAAAGTTTGTATTGAATGTTGACATGCAGTGTCCCTAGATTTTTTCTTTTTTCAGAGTACATAGACTCCAGAATAATCAGAAACAAACTGAAGCATTTTCCCTATTGTATACTGAATGGCCATTTTATTAGAGACCTCCATATAATAGCTTGTTAGACCCTTCTTTGCCCTTCAGAAATTTATTGTGGCAAAAGGAGGTATAATCCACAGGTACTATAAGATTCAGGATGTACCAAACAAACATTCCACCAAACACCTTTAGTCCACCTTCACAGCCTGAACTGCTGACGCATTTAGTATAAATGTAGACTGGACAGTTTAAAGATATGCCAGATGTATCATTCTGCATCAGTCACTAGTCACTGTGATAAATCTGGAGTAGTTTTGGATTTTATGTCTAAGACTACACTGCTACGGTAGCAAATCTGAGCCAATGTCTTTGCATACATTAGCTGGAGCCCAAATGTTTTGGGCGTATTCGGCTGCAGTTTGCTTGACTTTGCACTGGCTGAATATCAAAACAATGCTTGACATGTTCCTGTGACCCCTGTGTAAACATTTAAGTCCACAAGATCCCCTTTCTCTGGATGTTTAGCCTTTATCACTCCATTCTCAGTATACTTTCGTTGTGAGACTTCATAAGGTTAGAAATTTACATTTATTTATTTTTTTTAAGCTCAATGACCATGTGTCTTTCAAAGTCACTCAGATCCCTTGTTTTTGCCATAGGATAAGGTAAATGTACACTGAAAAAGAGCCATGGAAAACTAAAGGTGTTGTCAAGGGAGTTTAGGTTCACTCAGGGGTGCAGAGGTTGCAGTTGCACTGGGGCCCAGGAGCCTTAGGGGGCCCATAAGCACTAACATCAGTATTGAGATTACAGCTTCCATCTGGCCCATAAACCAAGGAGACCCACAGATTACCCCAACCACATCAAGGCTCATTAAACTCCTTATCACCCATAACCATCACTATCAAGAATTCGCTGTAGGAATGAGGTAGGGGGATCCGGACAAAATATTGCACCGGGGACCACAAAACTTTACTTATGCCACTGAATTCAATCACTTCATCTGGCTCTAGGGACAGTGGTGCAGCGCAAAGACACAGCAACTAACCGTTTTCTGCAATGGAGCAGTTGTCATATCCCCTTCTTAAATGTGGGATTCCAGTTTTTGCGATTGCATCAAAATTGTTCAGAGGCTTTGGCTCTTGAATTGTAAGCTTTTGAGTTGTCCACTAGATTCCACGAATGTAAACCGGAATGCAGGTGTGAATTTAGTGTGATAACTTGAGAAAATCTTTAAAACTCTGCATAATTAGTCAATATTTACATCTTCAACAATATCTACATCTTAATTTACTAAAAATGTAAATATTGCTCTGTTCATGGGAAAACTCCCTGTGACATGAGGTTACATTTACTGTAATTAAAAGCTATTTCAATCAACAGTCGCCCAAACATATCCAGCATGGCCAATTGTTTTCAGCAGCCCAAAATTGGCCAGCTGTGATCTACTGTTTGTGGTAGCTACATGTCCAATCACTGGCCAAAAGGCTAAGGCTCTATTCCCACGGAGTAACGCGCCGCGCATTCATACACGTATACATGTGTCAGAGTGTGAGCGCTCAAAACAGATCCCATTCACTTCAATGTGTGCCAGCTCACGTGAACGCATTGCGGTTCTTTCCGCAGCGCTTTTAAGAGAAAGTTCACAGAGTTTTCCTCCGCGGACTTTCTCTTAACATTATATCTACGGGAAAGCTGCCAGCGTTTCCGTAGATATAATTGACATGCTGCGATTTGCAAAGCTGCAACATGTCGCTTGGAAGCAACACCTGACACTGATAAGAGATATAATAGGAGGAATAATAAATCCAGAGCAGCCCTCACAGAGTATTAGGGTCCATTCACACGGAAGAAAATGACGCTGTATTTGGCGCTGCATTTTCAGAGCTGAAAGAAAGCCTCCCATTGATTTCAATGGGTTTGGCTAGCTTTTTTCTCCACTCGCATAATTTTGTGCTACCTGAAAATTCAGCGCCAAATACAGCGCCATTTCCTTATTTGGCACTGATTTTGACGTTGAATCCGCGTCAGAATCCACATGGAATAAACACCTCCCCATAGAGTTCTATGGGTTCCTCTCGCTTTATTTCTCCACTTGCGGAAAAAAAAGCTTCCTTCAGGCGGATTCTGCCTGCAAAAATCAATACAGTCAATGGGTGGCGTAAAATCCACGTCACGGATTCGGGCGCAGAATTGGCAAAAAACGCATGGAAAAAATGCTAGCGTTTTTTTTTTCAAGGCCTATGCATTGTGCTGAAGGGGAAAAAAACTCAAAAAATGCTCCAAAAACCTCTTCAAAAAGCCATTTCCTAATTCCTGAAACAAATCTTTTCCTCGCCAAAAAACTCCGTTCTAGCAGAAAAAAAGAAACCATTGAAGTCAATTGGAGGCTTTTTTCAGCGCTGAAATTTCACACTAAATTCCTCACCATTTTCCTCCGTGTGAATGGTCGCATACTATGACCTGAAGGAGCTGACGTCTCAGTAATGAAAACCGCCTCACAGGCAGACTTGTGGAGTTGCCCATAGCAACCAATCAGAGCTCAGCTTTCACTTTACCTCAGCAGCTTCAGTGATGAAGGCTCCTGTATAGTCAGCAATAATGACAATCTTACTATCTGGCAGTTTTCTCCTGACCAATATGGCTGCTCAGTAAGGCTGCTTGCACGCTACAGGATTTTTCATGGGTCTCTGGGCTGTGGATTCTACATCTCCATAGACTTCTATGCCGCTGCAAAATTCACAGCTTTGTGCACAAAGAAGTCTATGGAACCGCCAAATCCATAGCCCGGAGGCCCATGAAAAATACTGTAGTGTGCAAACAGCCAATAAGGATAATTTTACCCTCAGTGTTTCCGCCGTGGGCACATCGCGGTGTTCCCGTCATGTGGGGCCCTGGCCTAAAGAGGTTTTCCAGGTCAAGAATTAAAAAAAAAAAAAGTTTAGTTCCAACATCCGGGACCTCCACTGATCATCTGTTTGAAGGGACTGTGGCATTTGTGTAAGCAAAGTGACGCCTTCTCTGCTGATGGACAGGAATAGAGCAGACATGGCCTTTTGTTTTTGAGATGCACTCTATGCGCCATTACCACACATAGGTCGTCTGTGTCTGTATAACGTCATCTCCCGCCTGTGCCAAAAAGCAGACATCTGCTCTGTGTTCTTGGGGTCTTGCAGCAGGATGCATTTTATCTAAATAGGTGTATTAAAAATGGAGCAATGGGGATGAGATTTTACAGAATCTCATCTGCAAACTGCAGAAACAAATCTGCCAATCTACATGCAATGCTGATAATGTGAGTAGTCTGCCCCTATTATGGGGGCACCCTGGCTGATAATGTGAGTAGTCGGCCCCTATTATGTGGGCACCCTGGCTGATAATGTGACAGTCGGCCCCTATTATGTGGGCACTCTGGCTGATAATGTGACAGTCGGCCCCTATTATGTGGGCACCCTGGCTGATTATGTGACAGTCAGCCCCTATTATGTGGGCACCCTGGCTGATAATGTGACAGTCGGCCCCTATTATGTGGGCACCCTGGCTGATAATGTGACAGTCGGCCCCTATTATGTGGGCACCCTGGCTGATTATGTGACGGTCTGCCCCTATTATGTGGGCACCCTGGCTGATTATGTGACGGTCGGCCCCTATTATGTGGGCACCCTGGCTGATAATGTGACGGTCTGCTCCTATTATGTGGGCACCCTGGCTGATAATGTGACAGTCGGCCCCTATTATGTGGGCACCCTGGCTGATAATGTGACAGTCTGCCCCTATTATGTGGGCACCCTGGCTGATAATGTGACAGTCGGCTCCTATTATGTGGGCACCCTGGCTGATAATGTGACAGTCTGCCCCTATTATGTGGGCACCCTGGCTGATAATGTGACAGTCGGCTCCTATTATGTGGGCACCCTGGCTGATTATGTGACAGTCAGCCCCTATTATGTGGGCACCCTGGCTGATTATGTGACAGTCGGCCCCTATTATGTGGGCACCCTGGCTGATTATGTGACGGTCTGCCCCTATTATGTGGGCACCCTGGCTGATTATGTGACGGTCGGCCCCTATTATGTGGGCACCCTGGCTGATAATGTGACAGTCTGCTCCTATTATGTGGGCACCCTGGCTGATAATGTGACAGTCGGCCCCTATTATGTGGGCACCCTGGCTGATAATGTGACAGTCGGCTCCTATTATGTGGGCACCCTGGCTGATTATGTGACAGTCAGCCCCTATTATGTGGGCACCCTGGCTGATTATGTGACAGTCAGCCCCTATTATATTGTTATTCTGGCTGGTTCTGTTATATCCACATTCTGACCTCGGCTTTGTTCTCCATGAGGACTCTCTGTAACAGATTCTGTATAAAACACCGGACACCTGTCTGAAATGACAGAAATCCAACAAACTTTTATTATAGAGAAAATGACAGATCTGACACCGCCATTTACATTCTGCTCCTATGACTGTGCAGAACACTACAGCTATAGGTCCACAGCATATGTTATAATTGTGGCTTATAATTATCCAGATAAAGTATGGGCGATCCCTAAACTCGCCCCCCCCCCCCCCCCCCAGGTGCCACCTCCTGGCACTTCTCATGCTGTATGTACCCACATAACAGCAGAACATGGGGCTGGGCACTGCATCATCTGAACTGTCGCCAAACCATGCCTTCTCTGCTGTACAGAACTTTACCCCGAGTGCCCTGGGCCAGCCGTGCCATGTCTGCCGTGTCCCTGCACGTCTCCCCGGGCCGCTGCCTCTATGACGACCCCCTGCAGTTCCAGGTCCGCGGTCTGAGCCCCGGCCAGGACGTCAGTCTCCACACGGCTCTGAGCGATGAGGGCGGCCAGCTCTTCACCTCCGTGGGCCGCTACCGAGCAGACAGCAGCGGAGAGCTGGATGTGAGCCGGAGCCCGGCCCTGGAAGGCGGCAGCTACACCGGAGTGGAGCCGGAGGGGCCCCTGTGGTCCCTGGAGCCCCAGACTCCCCTCAGGAGGCTGCTCAAGAAGGACGTGCGGAGCCCCTTCCAGCTGCGCTTCTCCCTGCACCAGGACCACCCGCCCGGGGCTCTCCTAGCTGCAGCCGTGCAGGAGAGGAGCTTCCTGGGGGAAGGGGTGACCCGGGTGCCGGTGCGGGAGGGACGAGTGAGGGGAAGCCTCTTCCTGCCGCCCGGTGAGTGGGAGAAGCTCCATAGTCCCGGTTATAATACATGGGGCCGGCTGTATAAATAAGAACACATCCAGGGCAGCTCCTACAGCTGTTGTCACCCAGCTTGTCCAGGCTCCTGAATGGCAGCGTGACCTCGTTATATAGAATGATATCCACCTCCCCTAGTGCTGCAGTGTGGGGACCCATTGTAAGCCAGGACCCCCCTCCCCTCCCCCATATAGATGTCACCACTCAGTACTATTCTTATTTGCAGGTCCCGGTCCATTCCCAGGAGTCATTGAGGTACAAGGTACAGGTGGAGGCCTGCTGGAATACAAGGCTAGCCTGCTGGCTAATAGAGGCTTTGCCACCCTGGCATTGGCTTACTATAACTATGAGGATCTGCCTAAAGATATGAAGGAGTTTCGTCTGGAATACTTTGAAGAGGCAGTAAGCTATATGCTGCAGCATCCGCAGGTGGGTAGTGTTATCCCAGCAGGATAGTTTACCTACGTCACCTTTACATCTGTGCTTTTTCTTTCTGTTTTTCTGGTCCACAAAAGAATAACAGAAAAGATGGATCCCAAGGTCACAGACACGAATGGATACCAAGGGACCAGGGGCGTAACTAGCAAAGACTGGACCCCCAGCAAACTTTTGACTTGGGGTAGCCCCCATGCCATAGCACCCCCTTTCTTGGCCTCCACACAGTATAACGCCCCATTTACACACACTATAATGTCCCATAGCAGCCCCTGCATACAGTTTTATGCCCCATAATCGACCACCTACAAACTATCATTATACTATGGGCTGATTAGACTCTGGGGTCTGAAAATTTGTTTGGGTGTATGGGTCTGTAGCCTCACTTACTGATCCCCACTCCTTCTCACATATCCTCTATCCACTGGATCATCCTCTGTTTTCTCTCTGTTTTTAGGTGAAGGGTCCAGGAATAGGTCTCCTTGGTCATTCTAAAGGTGGAGATTTGGTTCTTTCTATGAGCTCCTTCTTGAAAGGCATAGCTGCCACAGCTGTCGTAAATGGCTCAGTGGCTAATACAGGAGCAGCCCTTCACTATAAGGACATTACTCTGCTTCCTATTGGCATTGATATTAAAAAATTAAAGTACCTGCAGCCAGGAGTGGGTGATGTCAGTGACGTATTAGGTGAGCCACTTGAAGAAGCAAACCGGAAGAGCCTTATACCTGTTGGAAGAGCTGACTGCAAGTTTCTGTTTATTGTGGCAGGAGATGACCGGAATTGGAAAAGCGAATTCTATGCCCAAACTGCATGCCAGCTACTAGCAGAGGAAGGGAAAGAAAAGCCTGAAGTTGTGATATATCCCAAAGCTGGCCACTATATTGAACCGCCACATTTTCCCTTCTGCAAAGCATCTGTGCACAGAGTTATTGGACTTCCTGTGGTTTGGGGAGGAGAACCAAAGGCTCATGCACTGGCACAAGTGGACTCATGGCAGAGAATTCAGGCATTCTTCCATAAATACCTCAACCAAAAGAGTGTCCTGGAAAACAAACTGTGACCATGATGTGTTCTGAAGACACAAGCCTTAAAAGGGAATGGCTACTTTATTAGTACAGTGTGCCTGCCATCTAGCTATGCACAAGTCCTGGATTTTGGGAATTTGACACCTTGATAGAATTTACTATGCCCTTTAATCCAGAAAACTGGTGTAGATGGGAATAGTTGTGGGTCACCACTTTTTGCACCAAAGATGTGACACTTCCCTCTTTTTGCACTCCCATGTATTTGACAAATGTACTATAACGTACACCTGGATTGAGTTATATAGGAAATCTATGCCACCTCCTGACTGGCTGAGATTTCTATTCCGGCGCACAGGAGTGCACCTGGATTACTAAGAGGCTGGATCCTCCTGATCATTCAGGTGTATTTAGCGCTAATCTGAGACTTAACATCTTAACACTGACCTACAGAATTCCAGTTGTAATAAATTCCCCTCATTATATTTCAATGGAGGAGGTATGATGACATGTTTCATCATATGCCCTTCCATCTGCCGCCATCTTATGGGTGAAAGTACTGTGCAGACAACTACAGGAGGCTGGCCAAGGAGCAGGGTGTAACTAATGTACAATGTGGCAGAGAACATGAAATTCTGATGTTTTATAAAAGAGGTTAAATCCTTAGGAAATTCATCAAAATTAGACTAGTTGGTGTTTGACACCCCACCAATCAGATGTTTTCAGCAGCTGATACACAGAGAACGGAATAAGCAGCAGACATCTGTTTTCTGTGTAGTTGTCGTAAGTGCAGCTTCCATTCATTTCAATATGACCTTAGCTGCAGTGACTCAGTTCAGCCACTACAAAGAGAACGGAGCTCTCTGCTTCGTGTTCCATTCTTTGTGTCTCAGCTGCTGAGAACAGCTTATCGATGGGGGGTGTAAAATGTCAGATGGTCACAGATCTGACATTAGTGACCTATTCTAGGATAGGTTATCAATAGTTTTATCCTGGAAAACCCTTCGAGTGTCTCCATAAGATTCATTCTTATACAGTACTACAGTGTTTCCCCGAAAGTAGGACACCGCCAAAAGTAAGGCATGCGGGGGGTTTCTGTTGAATTGCCTAATATAAGGCACCCCCCGAAAATAAGGCATGTACGGCAGTGGTGGGCGGGGCTTAGCGATCCCACTTCACTGACACGTGCCGTGCTCTGTGCTCCGTGTGCACAGCACAGCCGGCTGCTGCCTCTGCTGTTGTGTCCACTGTCCCTGCTGCTGTAGGATGAGCTCTCCCAGCTCATCCCAGAGGCAGCAGCCGGCATACAGGAGAGGCAGCAGCCGGCATACAGGAGAGGCAGCAGCCGGCTTTCCTGTGCACACGGAGCACAGAGCACGGCTGCTGTGTCAGTGAAGTGGGGATCGCTAAGCGCCGCCCCCGAAGCCTCACTAAGCCCCCACCACCACTGCCAGGACGAACAGCAGCACCAGCGCTGCTAGGAAGATGGGTAAAGTAAGTATGATACCTTCCCCCTCTCCTACACTACCTACAACCGACAGTCATGCTGATGCTCCGCTAAGGAAGTGCCGGCATGACTGCCGGTTGTAATAAGACGTCTCCCGAAAATAAGACAGGTCCTATATTTAAGGAGACAATTTAATATAAGACACTGTCTTATTTCCGGGGAAACACGGTAATATAGTGGCCAATAACCACAGATTTGTTGCAGAAATGTCTTTGACTGAATATGAAGTCCGTGATATGATTGAAGGAATTTCTTTGGTTTGTGTATGAATTTCTACAAACTGCGTTTTGATGAATGGGACAGCAAATCTACTGTGTGTGAACTGTATTCGAGCACTGCAGCTAATTAAGTAATAATTTATAATGAATAAATGCACTTTATAAATATTTAACATGTTGGGTAAAGATTACGTCATGTCACGTGAATAGCCTGTTTCACTTGAATTGAATGCTGCCATGTGACGTCCATTGAGTGAATATATAGTATCTTTAGGGTAATCTTTTATTATTGTGTACTGTTGTCTGCTGTATATAGTTAATATATGTTTTAATTAAACCTTTCTAATTGATGCCAGTATTGGATACGACTGTACGCACACACTTTTTGTTACTAGTAAAAAAATTTATATTGAACGGCGCACATATCAGTTTGCATCCAAACCAATGTCCCTAGATTTTTAGTTTTTTATTAACAAGACATTGATTAACCAGTTCCGGACCACTCTTAACTCTGCAAGGGTGTACTCGTATCTCCTTGCAGTATTAAGCAGCTGTACTGTGAGATATAAATAGTGAAGGGTCCTCACTCAGTCCAATCTGTTTCACAGAGGCCCCCACACTGTACAGTCTGCTCCGCAGTGGCCCCCACACAGTACAGTTTGCTCCACAGTGGCCCTTTACAGTATAATCTGTTCCACAGATGGGTGCCCACAGAGAGGGCTCTGAGTGCCACCTCTGGCACCCGTGCCATAGGTTCGCCATCAAGGGTCTATGGCGTCCGCAGGTTTCCATAGGTAACTTCTTTTTAAGCAGATTGGGTTTCCGTTTTTGGGATCCACAAGTGGACCCGAGGAACAGAAACATGAATGCAGGTGTGAACCTCGCATATGGAAATCATACAAAAAAGTCTCATACATATATAAAAATAATTTATATTTATTTACCATATATAAAAACAAATAAATATACAAATATGTAACATAAAAGGGGGAGCCACATTACTGTTACTAAATGGAGATAAGTATGGGAAAATAAATGTCAAATGATTTACCCGTAAGTCCATATTAGCTGAGAAAGATGTTTTTTAATATAATAGTAGTATATGGGTTGCATCAACCAAGGTATATAGTCCAAATGGTCATAAATATATAATATGTCATCAGTGCGGCCTAGGAGATGTGCTGGGGGAGATTGGTTTAGGGCCTTTGGCCTATTCAGTGACACAGTTATCACCACTACTACTTCCGTCCTCCAGTCCCCACCCCCATTCATTTGGGCTGTGGAATCTGCTGTCATAGAAATGATCCCATCATCAAATACCCAGTCAGGTAGCAGTTTAGTTGTTTAAAAAAAATACATAAATTGCAGTGACTGTACAATTTGGCCTAAATTGCCTAACAGTTGAATTTTTTGCAAACATTCGACTACAAATATCCAGTATGGCCAATAGTTTTCAGCAGACCAAAGTTGGTTAGCTGTGATCTACTATTTGCAGTATCTACATGTCCAGTCACTGGCCAAAAGGCTAATGTGTCTGGCCTGTTCAAGATTCTTGAAAGAGAAAGTGAGTCTTTTACAAACCTAGAAGTCTGCCATGGAGGAACAGTTGGTTACAGATCATAATTGTAAAGTACGGCATCCAGCTTTCCCCTGCGGCTTTTACATACATGAATGGGGTTAATTGGTGGTTACGCTGCGCCTGAATCAGTTGTAGAATCCTTGGCAAGATGAACTAGGATGCTTATTTAATAGTCCCACAATGGGGAAATTTCAGTGATACAGTTTCATGGATGGTACAGTAGTATATATCAAGAGAGAAAACACATACAAGCTCATGGCAGATAGAGAAATCCTAGGAATCATAGCAACTAAAAAGAAAGAAACACAGACACACTGCAGGATCATTTAGTTCTGAGCCTTTATATAAATGTTCTTCCACTTTATAGCCATAATGCCCCATAATTACTCTTTATAATAATGATTCCCCCTTTCATAGCCATAATACACCATAATCACCCTTTATATAAATTATCCCCCCTGTACTATTAAAAGGCCCACATGTGTGCTTAAAAAGAAAAGTTGTACTTGGCTGCCTGTGATCTCTTGATGGACATATAGCAGAAGCTGCCGCTGCCTCCTACTTACAAGATAAGGGAGCAGCAGGCGCATTTTAATTAGATCAGTGCCCTGGAGACAACAATCAAATTAAAAGTACAGCATGTATTAATGGCGGCCCGGGGGTGGGCCACACAGGATCACAGGGGGAGCTCACCCACCTTATCACCAGCTGGTTACACCTCTAGAATGTACCCTTGGGGGGAAGGCTCTATTCACACTGACATTCAGCTTCTAGTAGTTTTAGGAATTTTTGAATTACTCTGATAACAATTGCATGTACAGTGGGCCCTAGGCACCCCTATGCTTGGGCACCCCACTGTCTGCACACTATCCTACGAAGGAGCTGCAGCTAATGTACAAGCTTGTATCAGTGCTGTACCTGCCATAGCGCAACCATGGCTCCGGTACAACTACTTTGAGACAACCGCCTAAAATTGCAGGAAAATGCAAAATGAAAATTGCTGATAATGTGATAGTCTGCAGTGACCAGCTGTGTGGTATTATTACGCACATGTACAATATGAGTCTAAAGCTCGGAGTGGTACCTCAACTGTGGAAAACATCTTGTGTGGTTCCAGTCCCAAAGAAACCCAACCCGATGGACTACAATGACTACCGACCCGTAGCACTGACATCCCACCTGATGAAGGTCCTAGAGAGACTGGTCCTGACACACCTACGCCCCCTAATGAGCTCCGCTCTGGACCCTCTCCAGTTTGCCTACCGGCCGGGCATTGGGCTAGATGATGCCATCATCCACCTTCTTCATAGAGCTCTCTCTCACCTGGAGAAACCAGGGAACACTGTGAGAATAATGTTCTTTGATTTCTCCAGTGCATTCAACACCATTCAGCCAGAGCTACTGAGGGACAAGCTAAACCTTGGTGGACCACCACCTGTCCAACTGGATCCTAGACTACCTGACAAACCGCCCTCAGTATGTGAGAGCCCAGGACTGTGTGTCTGACACTGTGATCTGAAGTACGGGGGCACCACAGGGTACAGTTCTTGCCCCATTTCTCTTCACACTGTACACTGCTGACTTTAGGCACAACTCCTCCAGCTGTTACTTACAGAAGTACTCCGATGACTCTGCTATAGTAGGCCTCATCACTGATGGTGACAATAGGGAATACAGAGACTTAAACCGGGATTTTGTTGAATGGTGCCAGCAGAACCAGCTCAGGATTAATGCTGGGAAGACCAAGGAGATGGTGGTGGACTTTGGGAAACGGAGGAGTGCTCCGACCCCGGTGGAGATCCAAGGAACATGTATTGAGATAGTCAGGACCTATAAGTATCTTGGGTGTGCTCCTCAATAATAAACGAGACTGGGCTGATCACCTGGAGGCGCTGCACAGAAAGGGTCACAGCAGACTCTACCTGCTCAGGAGGCTGAGGGCCTTCGGAGTCCAGGGGACACTTCTTAGGGCCTTCTTCAACTCTGTGGTTGCCTCAGCCATCTTTTTCGGTGTAGCCTGCTGGGGGAGCAGTATATCAACCAGGGACAGAAATAGACTTGACAGGCTGATCAGGAGGGCCAGCTCTGTCCTGGGGAGCCCCTTGGACCCAGTACAGGTGGTGGGTGACTGAAGGATACTGTCCATGGTGACCTCCATGCGGGAGAACAAATCCCACCCCATGTATGGGACCCTGATGGGACTTGGCAGCACTGTAAGTAACCGTCTGCTTCACCCCAAGTGTGAGAAGGAGCGCTATCGCAAGTCCTTCCTTCCAACCGCGACCAGGCTGTATAATCTACATCAGACCAAGCGAAGATCACTCCGCACAGAGAACTAATGATTATGAATGTCCTCCTTCTTTCTTCTCTGTTCCTAAGCTGCTATGGACTCCTAGTATATCTTTCTCAGCATATGTGTGTCAACTACTTCTGTAATATTTACTGTGTATTATCCTGTATCTGTATTACTATGCAGCTGAAGCATACTGAAATTTCCCCACTGTGGGACTATTAAAGGATTATCGTATCTTATTATGTGGGCACCCTGGCTGATTATGTGACAGTCTGCTCCTATTATGTGGGCACTCTGGCTGATTATGTGACAGTCGGCCCCTATTATGTGGGCACCCTGGCTGATTATGTGACAGTCTGCCCCTATTATGTGGGCACCCTGGCTGATTATGTGACAGTCTGCCCCTATTATGTGGGCACCCTGGCTGATTATGTGACAGTCTGCCCCTATTATGTGGGCACCCTGGCTGATTATGTGACAGTCTGCTCCTATTATGTGGGCACCCTGGCTGATTATGTGACAGTCTGCCCCTATTATGTGGGCACTCTGGCTGATTATGTGACAGTCGGCCCCTATTATGTGGGCACCCTGGCTGATTATGTGACAGTCTGCTCCTATTATGTGGGCACCCTGGCTGATTATGTGACAGTCTGCCCCTATTATGTGGGCACCCTGGCTGATTATGTGACAGTCTGCCCCTATTATGTGGGCACCCTGGCTGATTATGTGACAGTCTGCTCCTATTATGTGGGCACCCTGGCTGATTATGTGACAGTCTGCTCCTATTATGTGGGCACCCTGGCTGATTATGTGACAGTCTGCTCCTATTATGTGGGCACTCTGGCTGATAATGTGACAGTCTGCTCCTATTATGTGGGCACCCTGGCTGATTATGTGACAGTCTGCCCCTATTATGTGGGCACCCTGGCTGATTATGTGACAGTCTGCTCCTATTATGTGGGCACCCTGGCTGATTATGTGACAGTCTGCTCCTATTATGTGGGCACCCTGGCTGATTATGTGACAGTCTGCCCCTATTATGTGGGCACCCTGGCTGATAATGTGACAGTCTGCCCCTATTATGTGGGCACCCTGGCTGATTATGTGAGCAGTCTGCTCCTATTATGTGGGCACCCTGGCTGATTATGTGACAGTCTGCCCCTATTATGTGGGCACCCTGGCTGATTATGTGACAGTCTGCCCCTATTATGTGGGCACCCTGGCTGATTATGTGACAGTCTGCCCCTATTATACTGTTATTCTGGCTGGTTCTGTTATATCCACATTCTGATCTCGGGTTTGCTCTCCATGAGGACTCTCTGTAACAGATTCTGTATAAAACACCGGACACCTGTCTGAAATGACAGAAATCCAACAAACTTTTGTTCCTAAGACTGTGCAGAACAATACAGCTATAGGTCCACAGCATATGTTATACTAAATCTTAGTTATAATCATCCATACAGATAAAGTATGGGCGATCCCTAAACTCCCCCTCCCCCAGGTGCCACCTCCTGGCACTTCTCATGCTGTATGGCATGACAGCAGGACATGGGGCTGGGCACTGCATCATCTGAATAGAGGCCTGAATATGCTCTGCCTGCTGTACAGAACTTTACCCCGAGTGCCCTGGGCCAGCCGTGCCATGTCTGCCGTGTCCCTGCACGTCTCCCCGGGCCGCTGCCTCTATGACGACCCCCTGCAGCTCCAGGTCCGCGGTCTGAGCCCCGGCCAGGACGTCAGTCTCCACACGGCTCTGAGCGATGAGGGCGGCCAGCTCTTCACCTCCGTGGGCCGCTACCGAGCAGACAGCAGCGGAGAGCTGGATGTGAGCCGGAGCCCGGCCCTGGAAGGCGGCAGCTACACCGGAGTGGAGCCGGAGGGGCCCCTGTGGTCCCTGGAGCCCCAGACTCCCCTCAGGAGGCTGCTCAAGAAGGACGTGCGGAGCCCCTTCCAGCTGCGCTTCTCCCTGCACCAGGACCACCCGCCCGGGGCTCTCCTAGCTGCAGCCGTGCAGGAGAGGAGCTTCCTGGGGGAAGGGGTGACCCGGGTGCCGGTGCGGGAGGGACGAGTGAGGGGAAGCCTCTTCCTGCCGCCCGGTGAGTGGGAGAAGCTCCATAGTCCCGGTTATAATACATGGGGCCGGCTGTATAAATAAGAACACATCCAGGGCAGCTCCTACAGCTGTTGTCACCCAGCTTGTCCAGGCTCCTGAATGGCAGCGTGACCTCGTTATATAGAATGATATCCACCTCCCCTAGTGCTGCAGTGTGGGGACCCATTGTAAGCCAGTGACCCCCCCCCCTCCCCCATATAGATGTCACCACTCAGTACTATTCTTATTTGCAGGTCCCGGTCCATTCCCAGGAGTCATTGAGGTACAAGGTACAGGTGGAGGCCTGCTGGAATACAAGGCTAGCCTGCTGGCTAATAGAGGCTTTGCCACCCTGGCATTGGCTTACTATAACTATGAGGATCTGCCTAAAGATATGAAGGAGTTTCGTCTGGAATACTTTGAAGAGGCAGTAAGCTATATGCTGCAGCATCCGCAGGTGGGTAGTGTTATCCCAGCAGGATAGTTTACCTACATCACCTTTACATCTGTACTCTGGTTTCTGTTCTTCTGATCCATCGCATGACCAGAAGAACAGCAAAGATGGATCCCAAAAATCACAGGAATGGATCCCAAGGGGTCTGTCAGTTATCCATTTAGTTTAACTGAAATTCACGGTCAAAAAAGTCCGACCTGTAGCTATTTATTGTCAGGCGATTTCTGATGGATCTTCTCAGCACAGACACCCACCGCAGATGTGAACGTAGACTTAGAGACAGTGGCGTAACTAGGAATGGCGGGGCCCCGTGGCGAACTTTTGACATGGGCCCCCCCCCATCCCAAGTGACGCCAAAGACCTCGACCGACCCCCTCCTCCGCACTCTATTATGTCCCTTACTGGCCCCTGCACACAGTATTAACCCCAATAGTGTCCCCTGCACACAGTATTAACCCCAATAGTGTCCCCTGCACACAGTATTAACCCCAATAGTGTCCCCTGCACACAGTATTAACCCCAATAGTGTCCCCTACACACAGTATTAACCCCAATAGTGTCCCTCTGTGGACACCCATAAACAATTATTATACTCTGGGGTCTTTTCAGACCCCAGAGTATAATAATCGGAGACCCGGGGAATAAAAATATTTTTTAAAAAAAACACTGTTGCTTCTTACCTGTTCCCCGGCTCCTGTGCTGTGCTGTCCTCCTGTGCTGTCCTCCTGTGCTCGCGTCCTTCGTTAATGACGTCGGACGTCACATGACCCGGGAAGTATGCCGGGTTCATGTGATGTCAGAGACGTCAGACAACAGTAGGACGGAGGCCTGGCAGGATCGCGGAGAGGTAAGTAACAGTTTTTTATGTTTATTACCTCTCCCGATCCGCCAGTCATTATACTCGGGGGTCTGCAAAGACCCCCGAGTATAATGATAGCCCCTGTGGGGCCCGCTGTGTCACTTGCCGATCCTGGCCCAGCCAGGATCGGCAAGTGAATAGGGCCCTGTCACGGAATGGTTAGAGTCTATACTATAGGCAATGTGTAATATATATTTCATGTGGAATGTATTCTCTAACCTGTTATATACATCAATGTGTAGTTGGCTGATTAGGGTCTAGTGTGTTAGCACATTGTATGCAAATACCTCTAACTAGTGAGGACAATGGGTGGAGATAATCTGGATGGTGCATTGTCCATAGTAGACAGGGAGTCTGCTCTCCTTGGTATAGGTGAGGGGGGAAGGATCTGTGACTCAGCCCTTCCCACCCACAGATATAGGTGTAACAGTCTTAGTATATAGTATGTAGCTAGCAGTTAGTATGTGTTAGCCGGCCTGTGCACAGCTCTGCAGAGAGCCAGGATTTAGTTACAGGACCAAGGAGCCAAAGCTATCATTGGATTGTGACTTCTGTGGACTTATTGTTATTACGGTTGATGTGACCGCCGCCGGCTACTAACTTTGTGGATTACAATAAATTGCTGTTGTCTCCCGACCTCTTGCGTCCGTGTTGATTCAAAAGACCATCCGGAGGAAGACGTATACCTTTGCTCCGTGACAACTGGTTGGCAGCGGTGGGATCAACAGCGGACAGCGAGATGGACTACAGCAGCTCAGCGATTAATGGAGCCACAACCTCAGAATACAGGAACTGGACTATGGCAAGTCTACAAGTAAGGGCCCGGGAACTAAACCTGAGTTACCAGGGAAGAACGAAAGAGCAACTGATCGAGGCACTGGAGGAGATGACCCTGCAAAGCGACCATGAGGAGGGCTGCCCCCAGGAGACAGTAGAGATACGGGAGTGGCAGGTACAGACCCAAAAGAGCAGATGGGTTGTTTTGTATGAGGAGGAATTGGCAGTGCTGGGGCTAGAAGCAACTGCAGAGCAAAGGAGTAGAGCGTTACAGAGGGC
Source organism: Leptodactylus fuscus (assembly GCF_031893055.1). NCBI lineage: Eukaryota > Metazoa > Chordata > Amphibia > Anura > Leptodactylidae > Leptodactylus > Leptodactylus fuscus. The sequence continues at coordinate 110,162,631 of NC_134271.1, read as the reverse complement.
TCAGGAAACGGAGAAGGAGGAACAGAGAATGGCGCATGAAAAGGAAAGAATGGCGCATGAAATGCGAATGGCTGAGATAACTACGCGGAATTATAATCAAACGTCGACCCCCAGCCCAACCGTGAGAGAACCACCATATGTCTCCCATAAACACTTCAAGACCTTTGATGAAGCGGCTGGGGATGTTGATGGATATTTTCAGGACTTCGAACACCAGTGCCACCTGATGGAAGTCCCAGAGAAGGATTGGGTCCGGTATCTGGTGGGACGCCTACGAGATGGGGCTGCGGAAGCTCTCAGAGCCATGGACCCTAGTGATCAGCGGGACTATGAGGCCATTAAAAGAGCGGTGCAGAAGTATTATGCAGTCACTCCAGAGACCTACCGAGTTCAGTTCCGCTCTTTGTCTTACAATGGGGGAAGCTCCTTCCACATGTTCGCCCACAAGTTGAAGCAAGCATGCAAGCGCTGGCTAGAAGGAGAGGAGGCTGTCACAGTCGATAAGATCCTCCAAGTCATACTTAAGGAACAGTTCTTTTCCCAGTGCCCCGCTGAGATCCGTGAGTGGGTGGTGGAACGGAACCCAGCCACAGTTGAGCAAGCTGCTTCTCTTGCAGATGAGGGCCTGACCATCAAGCCGCAGTGGAAGAGGTTGTTTGCAGAGGAGCGGAAAACTACCACAGTCCGCCAGACACCCTTCATCCAGCCACCCACCTTTCGTGCCCGGCCTCAGGATTACAATTCCCCCTCTACCCCTGCCCCAGCCCATCGGCCTCCAGCTATGAACAACCCTGTCCCTAGACAACGACCTACTGGAAGAATGCTAGAGCGCAGATGTTTTGGGTGCGGGCGGCCTGGACATTTGCAAGCTAGTTGCCCTGTTAACATGGGGGCACGGGCCACCGTGGCATCCCGGCCTATTCACTACCTGGGAACCACCCCTAGGACAGAAAGTTTGGCCCCATTTCCAGATGACTCCATGAATGACCCATCTGTTCCACCTCCAGGGGTCTATGGGATTCAGCCCTCTGCCACACATCCCGCAAACCTTCAGCGGAAGCACTTGCAGGAGGTCCTACTGGATGGCCGAACAGTTGTTGGATTCCGGGACTCGGGAGCTTTCCTAACGGTAGCGGACCCCCGAGTAGTTCGACCCGAGGCCCTAGAGGAGGGCCCTGGCATTTCTATCGAGTTGGCAGGAGGTACTCGGAAACGTATTCCTAAAGCTACCGTGGAACTCGACTATGGTTATGGACCAAAACGATGCACAATTGGTGTGATGAGCGGGCTGCCGGCCGATGTTCTGTTAGGCAACGATGTTGGAAATCTACAGTGCCACTTTGTGGGAGCAGTGACCCGAAGCCAAGCTCAGAGAGATGCCAACATGGATCGACCGGATTTTCTGCCAGATGCCAGCCCTTCAACCCTACAACTTTACCATTCAGTACCGCCGAGGGAACCAACACCAGAACGCAGATGGGTTATCCCGGCAGGAGGACATATGAGCTATAGAGACTGATGTGCATTCCCCAATTTACCTGTGTAGGCCAATTGTGTCATGCACATGTTTTGAGAGGGGGAGGGGTTGTCACGGGATGGTTAGAGTCTATACTATAGGCAATGTGTAATATATATTTCATGTGGAATGTATTCTCTAACCTGTTATATACATCAATGTGTAGTTGGCTGATTAGGGTCTAGTGTGTTAGCACATTGTATGCAAATACCTCTAACTAGTGAGGACAATGGGTGGAGATAATCTGATCAGTGTCTCCAAGAAGATGTTGGATGGTGCATTGTCCATAGTAGACAGGGAGTCTGCTCTCCTTGGTATAGGTGAGGGGGGAAGGATCTGTGACTCAGCCCTTCCCACCCACAGATATAGGTGTAACAGTCTTAGTATATAGTATGTAGCTAGCAGTTAGTATGTGTTAGCCGGCCTGTGCACAGCTCTGCAGAGAGCCAGGATTTAGTTACAGGACCAAGGAGCCAAAGCTATCATTGGATTGTGACTTCTGTGGACTTATTGTTATTACGGTTGATGTGACCGCCGCCGGCTACTAACTATGTGGATTACAATAAATTGCTGTTGTCTCCCGACCTCTTGCGTCCGTGTTGATTCAAAAGACCATCCGGAGGAAGACGTATACCTTTGCTCCGTGACAGGCCCGTAACAGCCTATTTTAAAAAAACCGCAGCGGTAGCAGCTGTCACCGGGCCCCCTAATGGCCCGGGCCCTGTGGCAGCTGCTACTGCTGCTACCACGGTAGTTACGCCACTGCTTAGAGATAACTACATGTTGCTAAAATCCTGCCCACCTTCGGTAACTAATGCACCACAATGGAGCAGGTAACGCTTTGTTTTTAATTCATGGATTTTCGCCACATATGGTTGCCGCGCTGGCAGTGTAAGTGTACCATTACTCTGAGGACATGTTTATATGCTGTTTTTTTAAGCTGTTTTTTTTAAGCCAAAACTTGGTATGCATTAAAAACGATAGAACTACTATCCTTTATACTGTTTTGTTCCTTCTATCATCGACGCCTGGTTTTGGCTTCAATACCCAAGATCTGGGCACCCTTAGAGCAATAATGATTAGGGTGAGGAAGCACAAATTGGCTGTGACGTAGTCAGGGCTATGAGGCGACCTTAGTAAACAGCCTCAGGCAGCATCTCCTGGCATAAACTGAGAGGCAGCATTTTTTTTTTTTATAATCGGCCACTTCCTATTGTTTTAGTCAAACAAGTAGTAGACAATATTTTACTCACTGATCCCTGCGCCTGTCCAGTCCGGCCTTTGCTTCTTCCTCCAGAGCATTCTTCAGCACTTGCGCCATGGAGGCAAAAGTGAAGGTCAGGCAAGACAGTAGTGGGGATCGGTGAGTAAAATATCAGCTATTATCTTACATATATAGTTACATAATAGATGAGGTTGGATGAAGACATCAGTCCATCAAGTCCAACCTATAACCCTACAATCCCTACAGTTTTGATGAAGGGGGAAGGTAAAAAAAAAAAAAAAAATGAGGATTATGCCAATTGCCCCATTTCTGGGAAAAAAAATTCCTTCCCGACTCCAATCTGGCAGTCAGTATAAAACCCTGAATCAATGTATCCTTAAAATCTAGAGGCTATAACCCGTAATATTGTTCTCTTCAAGAAAGGCATCCATGCCCTCTCTGACCTTGTTCATTGAATCTACCATCACCTCTTCCTGGGGCAGAGAGTCCCATAGCCTCACTGTTCTTACTGTAAAGAATCCCCATGGGGCAACACGGTGGCTCAGTGGTTAGCACTGTAGCCCTGCAGTGTTGGAGTCCTGGGTTTGAATCCCGCCAGGAACAACATCTGCAAGGAGTTTGTATATTCTCCCCGTGTTTTTGCGTGGATTTACTCCCGTTCTACAAAGAAATACTGATAGGAAAAAAAATGTACATTGTGAGCCCTGTATGGGGCTCACAATCTACATTTAAAAAATAAAAAGAATCCCCTTCTATGTTGCTGATGAAACTTTCTCTCCTCCAGACGTAGTGGATGTCCCCTTGTCAATGTCACTGGCCTAGGAGTAAAAAGTTCTTTGTATTGTCCCTTCATGTATTTGTACATTGTAATTAGATCTCCCCATAGACGTCTTTTCTCTAAACTGAATAACCCCAAGTTTGTTAATCTATCGTTGTACTCCAGTCCACCTATTCCCCTAATCATCCCACCATTTTATGTACTTTTTCTAGTTTGATTATGTCTTTCTTGTATACTGGGGCCTAAAATTGAGCACAAGCGTGGCCGTATCAGTGATTTGTATAGAGGCATAACTATGTTCTTGTCATGAGAATCTAGACCTCTTTTGATGAATCCCATAATTTTATTTGCCTTGGCGGCAGCTGCCTGGCGCTGTTCACTAAAGTATAAAACTACAGAGGCATATAAGATAATATGTGGAAAATAACTATAAAATATACCAAGAAAAAATCCACAAAAAATTCTAAAAAAAAAGTTTATTAGTACGTAATAAAAACTAAAAATAATGAAACATACAAAGAAGAAAAAGGGGGAAAAGGCCATAAAAGTCCTGTAATGTACTAAAGCAAGGGTTAATTTATAAATCACAAGCGACATAGGTAAGCATTTGCAATAGCATAATATATAGTAACCTGTAAGACATCAATAGTTTTTATGGGGAAACCTAAGTCACTAATAGTCCATAGCATATGTCCAGGTCACGAAGTACAAAAAGAGGGTATAAAGCCCACAAGGAAAATAACCTTATATAGCCATTCTGACCAAAAGTATAAGCAATAAATCAAGTACCGTATTTTTCGGACTATAAGACGCACTGGACTATAAGACGCAGGTTTTAGAGGAGGAAAATAGGGAAAAAAAGCAAAAACTGGTAAAATATTTAATATATGGGAGTTGTAGTTTTGCAACAGCTGCAAGGCCACATTGACAGGTGACCCTGCAGCTGTACGGGGACGCATAGAGTGTTTTTTTTTGCGGGTCCAGAAGTACTTTTTAGTTATACCATTTTGGGGAATATCTATTGCTTAGATCACCTTTTATTGAAAAAAAAACCCGGTGGTTTATTATATATGATTTTCTACTTTTATATATATATTCTAGGGACAGGAGGTGATTTATAACTTTTATTTATTTCATATTTTTATTTTATATTTTTAAAGCTTTTTTTTTAAACTATTTTATTCCCCCCCGGGGCTTGAGCCTGCGGTCACTTGATCGCAAGTCCCATAGACGGCAATACAACTGTATTGCCGTCTATGGGACATTCTGTCTATTAGTATTACGGCTGGTCATAGAGACCAGCCGCAATACTAATACAGCAGTGACAGGCCTGGGAGCCTCATTAGGCTCCCGGCTGTCACTCGAACAGGTCGGCTCCTGCGATATCGCCGCGCAGGAGCCGGCCTGCAACTCTACAGGTACGGGGCCGGTGGGGACCGGCCCCAGGGGAGAAGAGGCCGCTGATACAGACTGCAGACCCGGCATCCGCTGTACTAGAGAGGCGGATGCCGGGGAGGGATAGACACCGGGGCCTGAGACATCGCTGCCCTGCATGAAGCCAGCAAAGGGGGGGACGGAGGAGCTGCTGCTGGCTTCATTCAGGGCAGAGGAGCGCAGCGATGTCGCAGGCCCCGGCACCTGTAATGGCGTCTATCACTTGCCGGCTTCCGCCTCTCTATTACAGCGGATGCCAGGCGCCACATTCGGCCTATAAGACGCACCCTTCTTTTCCCCCAAAATTTGGGGGAAAAAAAGTGCGTCTTATAGTCCGAAAAATACGGTAACCTACCCTATATACCGCACCAACGCCTGACGCGCGTTTCGCCTATTAACTAGGCTTCGTCTCCTGATATATTTTAATATATATGTATGCTGCAGCCTTACCGCTAGGCAAAGTCTTTAAAGTCTCCTGAAGTTACTTGGAAGTAATAGGGGAATTCAGGGATGTCACTGCTTCAAGGGTGATCTCAGGACGGTGGCTAGCATGGAGGAAATCCCGTATAAGGAATGCCCGCTGGGCAGCATCTGTCAGTAATGAGCTAGACAGGGTAAATAAGGATTGGTAATAATCATAGAAAATCGATGCTATAGTATTGGGGTGGTATCGAAGCTGTCCTCTGTCTCTCAGGACCTGCTGGGCCTATTCCGATGTTTTATTACGTAAAAGCCTTACGAGCAGGGGGTGAGCTGTATTACCCTTATCGTACAATTTGTGTTTAGAATGAAGAAGAGAGTGCTCAATGCTCTGTAAGGCTGGGTCCCGTTAATGTACACATGTCTCCACTAGACGCCTAAATCCGTATGGAAGGATGTAACTCCATAGATCTCTCAAGGTCTGTTACACATTGGGTGGTCTCCATTTTTTTAAGCTAGAGTCCCGCTTCCACATGGAACCCAGGAAAATACAGTGGCCTCTGATAGCGGCTTTATGAGTGTGGATTCAGAGCCCTCGTGAAAAATGTGTTGAAATGTTATCATACGTATTATAATATATGTACAAGTCCCAACCCCTACCATAAGTCTAATGATCTCAAACATTATAGATTACTGGATCCGTGCTTGGACAGATATATGTCATTACAGATACTTTTTCCACATCCACAGGATCAACTTCTGTTTTCTCTCTGTTTTTAGGTAAAGGGTCCGGGAATAGGTCTTCTTGGCCACTCTAAAGGTGGAGACTTGGTTCTTTCTATGAGCTCCTTCCTGAAAGGCATCGCTGCCACAGCTGTCGTAAATGGCTCAGTGGCTAATACTGCAGCAACCCTTCACTATAAGGACATTACTCTACTTCCTATTGGCTTTGACCGTAAAAAATTAAAGCACCCGCAGCCAGGAGTGGGTGATATTCGTGACGTATTTCATAATCCATTAGAAGAGGCAAACCGGAAGAGCCTTATTCCTGTTGGAAGAGCTGACTGCAAGTTTCTGTTTATTGTGGCAGGAGATGACCGGAATTGGAAAAGCGATTTCCATGCTCAAACTGCATGCCAGCTACTAGCAGAGGAAGGGAAAGAGAAGCCTGAAGTTGTGATATATCCCAAAGCTGGTCATTACATTGAACCGCCACATTTCCCCTTGTGCAAAGCCTCTATGAACAGGCTTGCTGGATTTCCAGTGGTTTGGGGAGGAGAACCAAAGGCTCATGCACTGGCACAAGTGGACTCATGGCAGAGAATTCAGGCTTTCTTCCATAAATACCTCAACCAAAAGAGTGTCCTGAAGAACAAACTGTGACTACTTTATGCTATGATATTGAAAACCAAGAAACCCATAACTTTCCTTCCTCTTCTGTCTGGGAACCATTTCTATCTCCAGAATGTGAATCCCCACAATCTGTCCCACATGGCAAAGTGGCAGCTGCATCCATCCTATTCTGCTGATAGGTAGATCATACATCTATCATATGACTATACCATAAATGTCTAAAGTGGTTGTCCAGCTAAATATTATGTTTGTTTAATGAAAAGTTATACAATTTTCCAATATACTTTCTATATCAATCCCTTGTGGTTTTCTAGATCTCCGGTTGCTGTCATTCTTTGTTTACTGATATAAATCAGTCCATGGATATGTGATGGACACACAGGTGCACAGTGCATTACAGTCACAGACAATGATCAGACATCTGTTTTGTAACAGGTTGTGCACCTCTGTGTCCATGGACTGATTTTATTCAGCGGAAGTATACAAGCAATAAGTATGCAAGAAGAGATCTAGAAAACCATGAGGAATTGATACACAAAGTATATTGCAAAATTGTTACATTAAATAGACAATAACAATCCGACCACAGATGTGGAGTTTTCATTTTCTATTCAATTTCTCCAGCAAACTTTTTTCGTATCAGACCATGTGGGCCTTGGAAGTATCTGTCCCTATTTAAGGATGCTTGGAGAGTGAATATAAAAGAAATGACTACGTAGCGTGTTTCATCGAAGGAAGCTTTGGATAAGCTAGTATTTTCTTGCATCTGTGCAAAACATCTGATATTATGCACTCATAATGCACTGCAGCCATAACCAGCAATATACAGTATTTGCACTAACAGCCACAGCACGGTGACTCAGTGGATAGCACTGCAGCCTTGCAGTGCTGGAGTCCTGGGTTCAAATCCTGCCAAGGACAACATCTGCAAGGAGTTTGTATGTTCTCCTCGTGTTTGCATGGGTTTCCTCCCACACACCAAAGACATACTGATAGGGAATGAAGATTGTGAGCCCTATATGGGACAATGACTGTCAATATCTGTAAAGCGCTGCAGAATATGATGGTGCTATATATGTAAGCATAATAAGTAAATAATAATATATAATAAGAAAAATTTATGGTCCACTACACGACTGCTTTGGTCATGCTAGTAGTACAGTGTGAAGGATGCCATCTTGTGCCTGTCTCCATGTTACATTCCGTTCTGAGTTCATTCTCCTAGAAGAAAACTGTTATATATAAGTGGTGTGGAAAGTATAAAAAGGTTATTGAACCGTTTCCTGGTGTCTCCCCACAGAAAATGCCCTGAGATGCCATACAGCAAATCACTGGTATAGCAATGATCAGATGAGTCCAGTATTTCAGCTAAGCTCTGTTTATGTGATTGAGGTTGAGCTACAATACCAGACACAGCCCATGGTGGAGTGTGGTGCTGTTTCTGGAATAACAGTATACCTGTCTTTACAGTCTCAGACAACTCCATGCAGTGATGTAGTAATATAGACTTTTATACTTACCTCTCCTCTTCAATGAATTTCCTCTTCCTCATCATGACTTCTCTGTTATCTTATTATGACATCTCTCTAACCACTAGGTCAGTGATGGCGAACCTATGGCACGCGTGCCAGAGAGGGCACACAGAGCCCTCCATGCCGGCACGCCTGTGGTCACCCAGATCGCTCACCCATGGGAAATCCGGTACAGGATTCCCCGTTGATGAGCGATGTACGTGCAAATGCACATATAGCTGAAAGCCGTCAGTGTAGACCGCGGCCTACACTGACTGCAGAGTTTGACCTCTGCTCCGACGCGGGCGCGATGACGTCATCAGCGCCTGCAGTGAAAAGGAGGTGGACGTTGGCGGCTCTTCATGGGTGAGTATGAGAGTATGTGGCTGAGTGTGACTGGCTGTGTGGCTGACTGTGTGTGTGAATATGATACTGACAAGCATATAATACTGGGGGGGAGCATATTCAAGAGCATATAATACTGAGGGGGGGGCGTATTAAAGAGCATATAATACTGAGAGGGGCGTATTAAAGAGCATATAATACTGGAGGGGCGTATTAAAGAGCATATAATACTGAGGGGGCATACCAAAGAGCTTATAATACTGGGGGGGCATACTAAAGAGTTTATAATACTGGGGGGGGGGTGTATTAAAGAGTATATAATACTGAGGGGATACATACTGAGGATCATATAAGACGGGGAGGATGTGTATTGAGGAGCATATAATACTGGGGGGGGCATACCAAAGAGCTTATAATACTGGGGGGGGCATACTAAAGAGTTTATAATACTCACCTCACTATTTATATCACACAGTATCTGTTTTATAGCAGACGTGGTATTAGTACAGGATGTAATAACATTACACGGTCACTATAAAACAGATCCTGTGCAATATAAATAGTGAAAATTAATTGTTAAAAGTACAAAATGCAGAGAGCTTTACATTTCAGTACAGTTGTTTGTATTATTGAAAGCTCTGTAAAGCCCCATTCACATGACTGCAATTTGTGGTCTGTAACCGTCCACAATTGTGAATCTGCACGGTATTAAGTTTAAATTGCCGTGTTGGCACTCCGCGAAAATTTAGTGGGTTTTGGGTTGCAGTTTGGGCACTCGGTCACTAAAAGGTTCGCCATCACTGCACTAGGTCAACGTGGGGGCAGCACAGTGGCTCAGTGGTTAGCACTGTAGCCTTGCGAGTACTGGACTCCTGGGTTCAAATCCTGCCAAGGACAACATCTGCAAGGAGTATGTATGTTCTCCCCATGTTTGTGTGGGCTTCCTCCAGGTGCTCTGGTTTCCTCCCTCCCAAAGATACACTGCTAGGGATTGTAGATTGTGAGCACTATGTGAGACAGTGACTGACTGTCTATAAAGCGCTGCAGAATACAATGGTGCTATGCAAGTAAGCATAATCAATAAATCGAGCCATATAGGTGACTTCTTTATGTGCGATCTCTCTGCAATGAACACTTCCCATCCCTTCACCTCTGTACATAAGCTCCAGCTTTCTACTGATTGTGTGAATGTGGTATAACAGATCATGTCCAAGTTTAACCCGTGAAAGTCATTCTCTGACACACACTTGTGTTTTAAAACTATATATAGGGTAAGCTATAGTATTGGTGGCACATAAGGGAATGTCCAGCAAGGTCTCTCTAGAACCTGTATTGCTGTTACAGCAGTTTAGGAACATAATAAAGTGTGTCACACGGTGTAATTCCATCTGAAAATACACATGTGAGGACACAAAGCACTAACAAAAGGTACCGCAAAGAGATTTTAATCAAGAAGAAAATACAAGTACTACCTCAAGTAGATAGCATTATATAACATGGAATCACATAAGAGCTATCTGTATACAATATATGGCAACGTCTTTAAGATGTAAGAACATGGATGAGGGTAGAATGTGCTACAAATGGATGAATGATCTTCCATGTGTTTGAACAGCAGCCACCATATGCTGGTATCCACAATGTAAGTTTTTATATCACAAGGTTGCTGCTGAATAAGTGCAGTTCCACAGTATGTATGGGTAAGAGCATTAGTCAGAACCAAGAAATCAAATTCATTTCCCTAGAGAAATGGCATCTCCTCTTATTCTGGATTGTATGTGAAATATCTGTATCTTCTGGTATGAATATGAAACCAAACAAACTACCATAAAAAAAAGTCTCAAAACCAAATTCAATAATCAACCAAAAGATGAGACACAACAAAAGATACTATAAAAATACAAAATAATTTTATTAAATTTTAAATTACAATTTTTAAATTTATTTCATATTTAATAACATTTCTTTAGTCATTTTATAGTATCTTTTGTTGTCTGTTCTGGATAATATTACTGTATATTTATATTAGAACCATAGCAGTGTAGTAATGAATAGTTCTAATAGGAAGTAGTTCACATGAACAATTCATTATGTCAGGTTTATGTCTCTGAGACTAGTGACTGTATGGCAGTAGTATTGCTGCTGTCTCCAGATACAATGGTGCCAGTTTTAGTCATAAATCGCGGAAACTGCATTCACAAAGTAGAAGGGAACATGGGAGAGGCGGCCAGAACTCCAGAGCTATGAAAGAAAAAAAGTGGAACGATTTTAGCAACCGACATGGACAATGTATAGTTATATAGAAGGGCACAGTCCAGAATAGCGCACAGTACAGTGGTACAAGGATTTCTGTATGGCTAGTCCTTATGACGCAGTATGGTACCTCCATGAATTAGTTCATTTGGTCCTAGAAACAAAATTATACCTGCATAATATAGTGTGCAATAAAGCGTACCACATAGTACAGCAAGGTACAAGGAAAGATTTTAAGGTTGCATGCAGAATATTGCAGAACACAATTTCCCACAGTCCCACCTGTGTGTATGGGTGCATAGCATGGAGTAACAAATACACTGTGACAGGGAATAGCTATAGTGGATGGAGGGACATGGTCTTTGTCTTCAGAAAACCACTGTGAATAAAAAAAAACAAACCACTATTAAACTTCTATACACATCCCATGTTCTTTATCCCACTAGGATCTCTATATAGAACAGGCTTATCCCAGTTGGCAGGGAACAGGTCTTTTAGACTCGACCAATTGATGCTCGGCGATCTGCTGAGCAGGTCTGTGTAGCGGTTATGTGATTTTTCTGACAGGAGCGGACTGCAGAACTCAGATGGATGTGATCTGTCATCTACTGTCTTTGTCTATGTGGCGGTCATGTGATCACAGCAGGCAGTCAGCTGACCCAGACCAGAGCGATGCTTCGTACAGTAGTGAGCCGCTGGGCTGCTGCAGGGACATGGAGAGCCCCGGCTATACATACTATACACCGGGCAGTGTGCCTGTCTGTGACCCCTGAGTCAGGGCTGGCGGATGAGATGCTGCACGTCCGTGTACAAGGGCTGAGCCCTAGAAATCCAGTGACATTGAGGGCTTTGGTGATAGACGAGGAGGGCCGTCTCTTTGACTCCTGTGCACACTATGCGGCTGACAGCTCTGGCGCTGTAGACCTGCACAGAGATGCCTCTCTGGGGGGTGACTACACAGGGGTGCTGCCCATGGGGTTATTATGGAGCTTGTCACCCTCTGTCATGGAGAAGCCCTACCAAAGACTGGAGAAGAAGAGTGTGCACAAGTCTCCTATGGTGGTGGAGGTGCTGGTGCACGAGGGGCACAGTGACCCCAAGGCTTTACCAGGAGCTGTGCTGGCTAAAACTAAATTTCAGAGACTGTTTATTGCCCCTGGAGTGAGACGGATCAGACTGAGAGAGGGAGCAGTTAGAGGCAGCTTGTTTTTACCCCCAGGTAATAATGGTACAGCAGCCTTGTAATGATGGCTACAGCATGGGGAGATAATCCTGCCTACAGGGAACATCTTATTAGTCCAAAAACATATGTCACATGCTTTAAAATGATTAATGGGGGTGTTCTGGCCCCAAGAGAATTTTTCATACTGATGACCTAGACAGGGGATAGGTCATCAGTATGTGATCTGTGAGGGTCAGTCACCTGGACCCCATCCAGATTAGCTCATACGGCAGTGCAGGCTCTACTACTGTAGAAATAGAAACACCAAAAAGAAAACAGAGGAGACAACCACTCATACAGAAACACATCTATATAAAAGATATACATTGTATTAACAAATACCATACGAAGGACAAGGCAAATGGTTTATTCTCATAGATTAATCTGTATGACGGGTGCTTGATTAGTTTCCACTTGGATGATAAACGTATGTATACGTGTATGGATAGATAAATACCGTCCTTTTATATAAATGACAGTTTATCATTGTTAACATCATTATTATCTCTATTATTTTTATATTTCTTTAGGGTAACAGCACTTATGACATTCTTGGACATACAATATTGAAACGGTGGTAGCATTCATGAGAATTGTGTCATTTAATACTTGGGATGAACGGCATGGTAGATCAAAATGAGATTTTAAAAATGGGATATAATACCCTTACCTTGTAGCTTTAGGCCCGGTTCGCATTCGCGTTCGGTACTCCGTTCGGGGAGTCCACTTGGAGCTCCCTGAACGGAATACCAAACACACTGACTACCGGTGAGCTTATGAAAGCACACGGACCCTGTAGACTGTAATAGGGTCTATGTGTTTTCCGCGCAGTGTCCGCACGGAACATGCAGAGAGAATTTTACTGCAAGAACTACTTTCCTCTGCACTTGACTCATGCGGACAGTGCGTGGAAAACACTCAGCCCCCTTATAGACTATGGGGTCCATGTGCTTTCATAAGCTCACCGCTTGTCAATGTGTTCAGTATTCCGTTTGCCGGGTCCCCAAGCAGACTCCCCGAACGGAATACCAGATGCAGATGTGAACCAGGCCATATATGTATGCTGTGTATATGTGCAATATAGACTGTTTGATTTATATATGTGTATAGGGATCTGACACCTTGCTTTTGTATTGTTTGCCTCATCCTTCATATTTTTGTATTGTGGTGAATTGTATGTATTTGTTAATAAAATGTATATACTCTATAGATGTTGTAGTGTGATTGTGAAGCCCCTCTGTTTCCTTTCCAGTGATTTGTGTTCACTTAGTGGTGCTTCAATAGGAGCAGAATGCACATATTCCCCATCCACTGGAACAGCTTCCATCTCCTGGAGAGTGCCAGAACAGCTGATCTGTGTGGGGTCCAGGTGTCAGATCCTTACAGATCACATACTGATGTCCTGTCATGTAGTTAAGATATAAATAATACTTATGGGGGTCTGCAAACCCCTTTAAGATTAGCATATAACATAAATCACATGACAATTAGGCAATGCCAAAATGCAGTTGTCATAATGTGTTCTAGTTAAGTGGTTGTTCCAGTTCATGGAATAAACTTGTGCTCGGTGTTGCTTCTCACCCTGCACCTCTCAGTATTTGGAGGGACCCTGCTATGGTAAGCCTCTGAAGCTGCAGTGTCTTGATGCTGAACATTTGCAGTAATGCTGTCTCAGGGTCCATTCACATGGAGTAAATGCACGTGTAAAGAATACACGTGTAAAAATAAGGCTCCCATTGACTTCATTGACATTTTACACGTGTATTTTGACTTGCTTTTTTACACGTGTAAAAAAAATGTCATTGAAGTCAATGGGAGTCTTATTTTTACACGTGTAATTTGCCAAAATGAGCGCGTTTACTCCGTGTGAATGGACCATTAATCTTTTATCTCCTCATGTCTGACAAGCAGAGAAGAGACTGCATATTCAAAGGTAACCAGGTCCATCTACTAAAGAACCCTTGGTATACATGGTTTTGCAGGGAGAGAAGGAAGGCTGAGCATGTGTGTCCTCTTTTATTGAATATTAAATATACTCTGATCCAAAGCATAGGCGCGATGCAGTCATCAGAGTCAGTATCCAGCACACATAAACACCACTTATACTCATTGTTATTAATCAGCTGGCCACTATTTTCAGATCCAGTTTCCAGGGTTCACTGTCCCACTAAAATTATGATATAAATGCCCTATGCGTTTCTACTATCATAGAGCACCAGTAATACTTACCAGATCAGTTCACAAGTGAGTTTTGGGCTGTATATTGCGGGACTTTCTATACAAGCATATATTTTTATGGCTAGCATGATCAGGAGTATTAGTCGCCCGGGGACAGATTATTCAGCTTGGACTGCCTGACCAAATAATGGCCTAATTTGTGCCAGCTATATAGGTGCCTGTGTAATAGCGCCCTTTACACGTCATATTCTATACTTGATCAATATAAGGACATCTAGATTTGTGAATGTGAAAACTGAGGAAAGAAGTAGAGTGTCCTTGGCATGTCTGACATTGTTGAGCTAATGTTGTGGATAAGTGAACCATTATTCGGCACATGGCAGTTTTTTATTTTTTTTCACCACGTTGGTTAACTATTTACTATTGCATTGCCAGGGAATGGCTCCTTTCCAGGTGTGATTGACATGTTCGGGGATGATGGTGGCCTTGTTGAGTATCGTTCCAGCCTCCTAGCCAGCCGTGGCATTGCTTCTCTGGCACTGCCATACTTTGCGTTTGAAGACCTTCCCCCTGCAATGACTGAATTTCATCTGGAGTATTTTGAAGAAGCAGCAAACTTTCTCTCCAGACATCCAAAAGTAAGAACCTCTATATATATATTTTTTTTTTATCATGATGATCATTGCAATTCTAGTAAGTGTTCGTTACTAGAGATGAGTGAACACTGTTCGGATCAGCCGTTCCGAACAGCACGCTCCCATAGAAATGAATGGAAGCACCTGGCACGTACACTTTGCCGGTGGCCGGTCGCTTTGCCAGGTGCTTCCATTCATTTCTATGGGAGCGTGCTGTTCGGAACGGCTGATCCGAACAGTGTTCGCTCATCTCTATTTGTTACCAAATGGGCAGTCTTCCTTGGTAGGCTATAGCAGCAGGGTAGGTATCTAGGAATAATAAATGCTATGCCATTCCAGACTCTAGGAAAGCTGTGTGACCACTCCTTTTGTGAGCTGTAATTGCAGCCCTAGTGTTGACCACTCAGCTATTCCAGAAAAAGATATAACTAATAGACTTTATATTAAAACAACAGTAGAATATGTGTATTTCATATCTGTTATATCAGAAGTATAGTACTGTTATGTATATTTATTTATTTTTTTCTCTTGAAAGATTCAAGGATCTGGAGTCGGTGTAATCGGTACTGGTAAAGGAGCAGATCTAGCTCTGTCCATGATCACATTTCTACCGCAGGTGGTTGCAGCTGTTAGTATATCTGGTTGTTGTGCCAACACAGCCGCCCCTCTGAACTACAAGGATCTCACCATCCCAGCCTTGACATACAACATGAGTCGGGTCCAGATCTCTGAAACTGCAGTGTTTGATGTCTCTGAAGCTCTCGATGATCCACTGGATCCAGCAAACAGCCAGTGTCTTATCCCAGTAGAGAAGGCTCAAGGTTCATTTATGTTTATTGTAGGAGAAGATGATCTGAACTGGAAAAGTTCTGTCTATGCGAAGGCTGCTGTCTCTCGCTTGCAGGAAAATGGGAAGAATAATTATAAACTTCTCTCTTACCCAGGAGCTGGGCATCAGATTGACCCACCTTGCAGTCCTTTTTGCCCAATTGCGGTGGATAGAGTATTAGGGGTGCCTATTTTAGGAGGTGGAGAACTTAAATCTCACTGCCAAGCCCAGGAAGATTCCTGGCAGAAAATTCTAAACTTTTTTCATACACACTTGAAATAAAGTGAAAAGTAAGTCTGTAGCTTTTAAGGTGAGGTACCTCTGTGAGGTAGCCCAGTGCCAAGGCTTTAAGATGTAGGGTTAAAGCCTATACTTTACTAGTATGCTGTGATCATGAGAATGAAAAACAGTTTTCTTCTGTTTGTGTGATCCATATAAGATAAGGTTTGTGCCACTGTTCTTCACCCCGTGGTCTCCTATGCCTGCTTTTTGAAAAGAAGATGGTTACAGGGAAAAGGAAACTAAAATAGTGACTTTTTTAAAAAATTATTTTTAATTTTACAATATTACTATAAATATTTGCACTAATGTATTTGTATGATTATTTAAAATTTTCATCTAAATTGAATGTGAAATTCTAAAATAATTCTTTTCAACAAACAAAAAGTTTAATCCATTTTTTTAGGACATAGTTGCATAAATTAAAATATCCGGGGCAACACGGTGGCTCAGTGGTTAGCACTGCAGCCTTGCAGTGCTGGAATCCTGGGTTCGAATCCCGCCAGGAACAACATCTGCAAGGAGTTTGTATGTTCTCCCCGTGTTTGCGTGGATTTCCTCCCATTCTACAAAGACATACTTAAATGGGGAAAAAATGTGCATTGTGAACCCTATGTGGGGCTCACAATCTACATTAAAAAAAAAAAAAATTAAAATATCCAAGGAAGTTTACAGCAAAAGACATGGCCAGCTCTAGATTTAACGCAGTGATCGCTACAGAATAAATGTTTAAGAAATTGACAAGCCGGGCCACCTGCCAGGGGCTTAAAAAGAGGGGGGCAGCCTGAGCATGGGACTCTTCTCTATAAAGTTCATATGCTCTAATAGAGCATTGGTAAAGGAGCATCAATACAATCCCACTTACAGAGGTTTTCCAAGATGTGCAATAACTTAGAAATATTGGTGGCATAAAATTAAAAACTGCCTATTACTCAATTATTATTATTTTTTCTGTTTACTGTGCCACAGCGATAGCGTGACTGCTGCAGCCAGTTACTGGCCTGACCACCCTTAGGGTGAATTCACACTGAGTAAACGCTAGCTTATTCTGAACGTAAAACACGTTCAGAATAAGCGGCGTCTAAAGCAGCTCCATTCATTTCTATGGGAGCGGGGATACGAGCGCTCCCCATAGAAATGAATGGTCTGCTTCTTTCACTCCGTGCAGTCCCATTGAAGTGAATGGGGAGTGCCGGCGTATACGGCAAGCTCTGCTCATGCCGGAGCGTACACGCCGGCACTCCCCATTCACTTCAATGGGACTGCACGGAGTGAAAGAAGCAGCCCATTCATTTCTATGGGGAGCGCTCGTATCCCCGCTCCCATAGAAATGAATGGAGCTGCTTTAGACGCCGCTTATTCTGAACGTGTTTTACGTTCAGAATAAGCTAGCGTTTACTCAGTGTGAATGCACCCTTATACTGAGGCCAGTGATTAGCTAGACGGGCACATCATTGCTGCAGCCAGTTACTGGCCTGACCACCCTTATACTGAGGCCAGTGATTAGCTAGACCGGCACATCATTGCTGCAGCACAGTAAAGAAAGTCTGCCATGAAATAGTGAAGTAACGGCACTGGAACAATGGGAAACCATTGAACTTTTGTTGTTTTACGTCATTCCCAACACAGGCAAAATCTTGCTGATCTTGGGAAAACCTTTTAAAGGCCTTTATGCATAAGTCAGACAAGTCTAGTCCGTGCAGTACATTCTACCGAGAAATATCTCTAATACATCGTGAAATAAAAGATTGGATTCTTTGTTAATCGTATAATGTAAATGAACTGTCTATACAATATGGTTTAGGGGGCATTCATACTTGTGCCCGTGTCTGCCTACTGGGTCTCCATCCTATTTCCTGGGGAAACTGGATAGGGGACAGCTTCCCAGTGGTCAGTTTTAAAACCCATTCATTCGAATGGGTTTTTAAAGCAAACCACCAGTGTCCGTATGCAGCCTCTCCACGAGGAAACCGTTTTTTGTTTTTTTTTGCACAGACACAAAGTCCTGCATGTCCGACTATTTGTCTGTGCAAAGAAAAAAACAAAAAAAAAAAAACGTTTTCCCTTGGAGAGGCTCCATACGGACACTGGTGGTTTGCTTTAAAAACCCATTCGAATGAATGGGTTTTAAAACTGACCGCCGGGAAGCCGTCCCCTATCTAGTTTTCCCGTGCAATAGGATGGAAACCTGGCAGGTGGACACAGGCGCAAGTGTGACTTCCCCCTGAAAGGAACCATACATTATAGTGCACAAACTTCTAGTGTCACTTAAGAATTTGATTTTGTAAGCAGAAATACAGTATTTGCCCATTGATCTGAAAATATTTTTGGAAAAAAATCCCAATAAAGCTTCGTACTTGATTGACAATTGGCCTTTGCTCTCAGTATATTTAAGGTGGGAAAAGATGGTTGTTAGGATCCCAAGTCTTTCCTATTGCCTTCCCTGATGAATCAACCTTTAAAGAGACCTTTCATCACTTGGGGCACATGTGGTTTTATATACCACTAGAAAGCTGACAGTGCGCTGAATTCAGTGCACTGTCGGCTTTCACGATCTGTGCCCCGGTGGAAAAGCTATCGATGCCGGAACCATAGCTCTTCACCGTCGTAAGGGCATTCCTCACAGCAGCGCCTATAGCGCTGTACTGAGAGTGGGGAGGAACACCTCCACCAGAATTCGTCTATGGACCGAGTACTATCAGAGGAGAGGGGGCGTTCCTCACCGCTCTCACAGTACAGCGCTATAGACGCTGCTGTGAGGAAGGACGTTCCCGACTGATTGTCAAGAACGTCCTTCTGACGGTGAAGAGCTACGGTACCTGCACAGATAGCTCTTCACCTGGTGCACAGATGTTGAAAGCCGACAACGCGCTTTCTAGCGGTTTATAAAACTGCATGTGCCCCAAGTGATGAAAAGTCCTCTTTAAGTAGTGGAAACTCATAGAGAATTGTAAAATTTGTCCTACGTTGCCAAAAGGGACCCAGTCTTATTTTTCAGAGCTTTTCCAACCTTCAGTCATTTAAAGGTAACAATTAAAAAAACTGACATGACACAGTTGTATATACACAAAATGTATGTTGCACAGAAATGAGGACTTTTTATTAATACCACATGGAAAAAGCACAAGCTAATGCAAGAAGACAATAATCAACCAATATATATAAAAAATATATCAAATATTTTATTACACATTAAATAGCAGATAATTATTAAAAACAATAATGTACAGCAGGGCAGATGGATTAAAGCCAAAGACATACACAAATAGACACATAGAATAAAGAACGTGGGTTCTTATGCTAGACCATGTAAGATAAATAAAGGTAAGTATAGTAGCAAAAAATAACACTAGTATGAATATAGCAAAACTACATTAGTGCCAACCATAAAATACTGTTGGCAAAAAGCACCCCTCCAAAAATATGTCCCTATAAATGTAGACTAGTATTTTGTAATTATAGCATAAATATCTGAGGACATGTAGGAGGAGACAGCTACAGTATATAAAGTGTGAGGTAAACTACATAGATATTGCTCCCATCAATAGGGAATATAGATTACATGTGTGATCACACTACAATGCAGCCAAAGCTATATACATACAAAATACAAATAGCTCCTATAAGGCAATCAGCCAAATACCTGAAGTCATGTCTCCAAATAAAGGTCAGCTAGCAGCCACGATAGAATACTAACAGATAGGTAGACGGACCACCTATCTGTTAGTATTCTATCGTGGCTGCTAGCTGACCTTTATTTGGAGACATGACTTCAGGTATTTGGCTGATTGCCTTATAGGAGCTATTTGTATTTTGTATGTATATAGCTTTGGCTGCATTGTAGTGTGATCACATATGTAATCTATATTCCCTATTGATGGGAGCAATATCTATGTAGTTTACCTCACACTTTATATACTGTAGCTGTCTCCTCCTACATGTCCTCAGATATTTATGCTATAATTACAAAATACTAGTCTACATTTATAGGGACATATTTTTGGAGGGGTGCTTTTTGCCAACAGTATTTTATGGTTGGCACTAATGTAGTTTTGCTATATTCATACTAGTGTTATTTTTTGCTACTATACTTACCTTTATTTATCTTACATGGTCTAGCATAAGAACCCACGTTCTTTATTCTATGTGTCTATTTGTGTATGTCTTTGGCTTTAATCCATCTGCCCTGCTGTACATTATTGTTTTTAATAATTATCTGCTATTTAATGTGTAATAAAATATTTGATATATTTTTTATATATATTGGTTGATTATTGTCTTCTTGCATTAGCTTGTGCTTTTTCCATGTGGTACTGTGAAGTCTTTTCGGGCTATTTTTTTGCAAGAATGTTATGTGAGGTCCCTGTGTATATAATGACTTTTTATTAATACACTAGTTTGTTTCCTATAGGTTATTCTTTTCATTTTATATAACACTCTTTGACCAGATTTCAATAGATCAAAGCTGATCTTTTTGGTAGTGGAGCACTTACGTTATCTGTGTACTTTTTCTCCTTTTATAAGAAGTCTTGTAGAGGTTAGCGAAACACCCTCATTGTTCCAAACATCTCAATTGTGTAGAATCAAAAACAGCGATATCTCCGCAACTTTGGCAGCGATTCAAAAGGGTAAAACACTTTGATTCAGGCGACTGTAACCTACCTGTGGGGCTGTGTTCTGCTGAGAGACTCTCTTTAAAGAGGACCTTTCACTATATCCACCATTTCAAGTGCTTAGTATCTAATCAGTGCCACTTTACTGATTCCAGCATATCCCTCACTATTCCTGGACAACAAGTGTGGTTAGTTTTGGTGCCTGGTGTGCTATTTAAAGGGGCTCTATCAGCAAAATTTTGCTGTATGAGCCCCACATATGCGTGAATAGCCTTTAAATCTTGCGTTGAAATCTCTCGTCAATTTTTCTTTTCCGTCCACATCTAGGGAGGTTAGCCACAGTGCCATGGGCTTTAAACTTCTTGATGACACTGCGCACGGTAGACACAGGAACATTCAGGTCTTTGGAGATGGACTTGTAGCCTTGAGATTGCTCATGCTTCTTCACAATTTTGCTTCTCAAGTCCTCAGACAGTTCTTTGGTCTTCTTTCTTTTCTCCATGCTCAATGTGGTACACACAAGGACACAGGACAGAGGTTGAGTCAACTTTAATCCATTTCAACTGGCTGCAAGTGTGATTTAGTTATTGTCACCACCTGTTAGGTGCCTCAGGTAAGTAACAGGTGCTGTTAATTACACAAATAAAAGAAGCATCACATGATTTTTCAAAAAGTGCCAATACTTTTGTCCACCCCTTTCTTTATGTTTGGTGTGGAATTTTTGACAATTCTTTTTGTGGTTTTACATTGAAGACAAATTAAATGAAGATAATAATACCAAAGAATTTGTGATTGCAATCATTTTCTGGAAGAAAATGAGTATTTATCTGACAGAATTACAGGGGTGCCAATACTTTTGGCCAACACTGTATACTTGGGCCGTTTCCTAGTTCTTGGCCGCAAATTGAAGGTGCTTTAGTAGTGCCAGTAATGCTGTTCCCACAAGAATCCCCTTTGGAGATAGTAGATCCTCAAGAACAGCCACTCCCAGTTTCAGATGATGTACCAGCGCAAATT
Organism: Leptodactylus fuscus; assembly: GCF_031893055.1. Taxonomy (NCBI): domain Eukaryota; kingdom Metazoa; phylum Chordata; class Amphibia; order Anura; family Leptodactylidae; genus Leptodactylus; species Leptodactylus fuscus. The sequence goes on along the minus strand of NC_134271.1, from coordinate 110,141,023 downwards.
CCAGCAAGCCCGGTTCCTAGTGAAAGTATGCCTTTCGTTGCCCTGGTGACTCCAGTGAGTAGGAGAAGACTGTCAGGAATCCCATTTCTGCGTAGATCTCAATGCAATACACAGGGACAACTCCCAAAACGTTACAGGGACCATCAGTAAAGGCGTACTAACTAAATGTGTTTGCAAATAGTTGAGTTGTATTTGTATATGTTGAATTGAGTTTCTGCAACATTAAAGGTTTAATTGCAGACTCCTCGGCCATTCTGCAGTGATTTTTGACAATTTTTTTTGCACTGTATTGCAATGCATTATTAATCATTATAATACATTGCAATTAGTGATCAGACCTCCTGAGGTTCTAGACCCCTAGGGGGTCTAATAAATGCAAAATAAATTTTAAAGTGAAATTTTTTTTTAAAGTATTAAAAATTCAAATTGCCCCCCCATTCCCTAGAACACATCTAAAAGTACTTAAATACTGTGAAACACATACATGTTAGGTATCCCTGTATCCAAAAAAGTCCGCTCTACAAATCTATAAAAATATTTTTCCTGTACGGTAAACGCCATAGTGGGAAAAAAAGTCACACGTGCCAAACCGCCATTTTTTCACTGTTTTGCTTCTGATAAAAATTTGAATAAAAAGTGATAAAAGTAATACCAATTCCCCAAAATGGTGGAACTAAAAAGTACACCCGACCCCTCAAAAAAAAGACGCCCCATACATCCCCGTACACGGAAGTATAAAAAAGTTACGGGTGTCAGAATATGGCGACTTTTAGAAAAAAAAAATTTGGGAAAACCTGATGCGACCCAGCCTCACCCAGACTCTACCTCCAGCGGCCCCCGGGTAAATTGAGTTTGAGATCCCTGCTCTAAAGATCCCGAATGCTGGGGAGAGGACATTGAGGCCTGTACAACCTTTACTACAAGGACATCCAATGAGAATAAAAACAAGGACAAAGATGGAGGAGGTAAAAGGGAAATTTTTATTTATAGATGGGGGCGGGGTCATAAAATATTCCTATTATATTATACTATGTCTATATGTATGTGTATAATACTAATTTATAGATGGGGGGGTCATATTACATAACATTACTACAGTATATTCCTATTATATTATACTATGTCTATATGTATATACACTCACCGGCCACTTTATTAGGTACACCTGTCCAACTGCTCCTTAACATTTAATTTCTAATCAGCCAATCACATGGCGGCAACTCAGTGCATTTAGGCATGTAGACATGGTCAAGACAATCTCCTGCAGTTCAAACCGAGCATCAGTATGGGGAAGAAAGGTGATTTGAGTGCCTTTGAACGTGGCATGGTTGTTGGTGCCAGAAGGGCTGGTCTGAGTATTTCAGAAACTGCTGATCTACTGGGATTTTCACGCACAACCATCTCTAGGGTTTACAGAGAATGGTCTGAAAAAGAAAAAACATCCAGTGAGCGGCAGTTCTGTGGGCGGAAATGCGTTGTTGATGCCAGAGGTCAGAGGAGAATGGCCAGACTGGTTCGAGCTGATAGAAAGGCAACAGTGACTCAAATAGCCACCCGTTACAACCAAGGTAGCCAGAAGAGCATCTCTGAACGCACAGTACGTCGAACTTTGAGGCAGATGGGCTACAGCAGCAGAAGACCACACCGGGTGCCACTCCTTTCAGCTAAGAACAGGAAACTGAGGCTACAATTTGCACAAGCTCATCGAAATTGGACAATTGAAGATTGGAAAAACGTTGCCTGGTCTGATGAGTCTCGATTTCTGCTGCGACATTCGGATGGTAGGGTCAGAATTTGGCATCAACAACATGAAAGCATGGATCCATCCTGCCTTGTATCAACGGTTCAGGCTGGTGGTGGTGGTGTCATGGTGTGGGGAATATTTTCTTGGCACTCTTTGGGCCCCTTGGTACCAATTGAGCATCGTTGCAACGCCAAAGCCTACCTGAGTATTGTTGCTGACCATGTCCATCCCTTTATGACCACAATGTACCCAACATCTGATGGCTACTTTCAGCAATAATGCAATGCCATGTCATAAAGCTGGAATCATCTCAGACTGGTTTCTTGAACATGACAATGAGTTCACTGTACTCCAATGGCCTCCACAGTCACCAGATCTCAATCCAATAGAGCATCTTTGGGATGTGGTGGAACGGGAGATTCGCATCATGGATGTGCAGCCGACAAATCTGCGGCAACTGTGTGATGCCATCATGTCAATATGGACCAAAATCTCTGAGGAATGCTTCCAGCACCTTGTTGAATCTATGCCACGAAGAATTGAGGCAGTTCTGAAGGCAAAAGGGGGTCCAACCCGTTACTAGCATGGTGTACCTAATAAAGTGGCCGGTGAGTGTATATATGTATATGTGTATAATACTAATCTTATTTATAGATGAGGCGGGATTACATTTTATTACTATATTCATGTTATATTTCACTACTGTATAACTGTATGTGTATATAGATATATTATACTATTTTTTCCTATGTGTTATGGTTAGGTAGAATTACATTTTAGATTTTTTTTTCGTTTTATATTGTACTATTTATTACTATGCATTAAAACAATATATTATGCTATTTTTAAAAAATTTTTATTAAGCCACTATATATATGTGTGTGCTCTAACATATTTTATTTAATTTTTTTTGTTTCCCTCCAATCTATAATCTTAAAACTATGTATTAAGCTTTTTTTCTTTTTTTTTTTTATCTATGTCTACTATATATGTATATATATATATATATATATATATATATATATATATATATATTACAGTATATACAGTCATGGCCAAAAGTTTTGAGAATGATACAAATATTAATTTTTACAAAGTCTACTGCTTCAGTTTTTCTAATGGCAATTTGCATATACTCCAGAATGTTATAAACAATGATCAGCTTAACAGCAATTACTTGCATAGTCAATATTTGCCTAGAAAATTAACTTTATCCCCCAAAAGACATTTCAACATCATTGCAGCCCTGCCTTAAAAGGACCAGCTAACATCGTTTCAGTGATTGCTCCATTAACACAGGTGTGGGTGTTGATGAGGACAGGGCTGGAGATTAATCTGTCATGATTAAGTAAGAATGACACCACTGGACACTTTAAAAGGAGGCTGGTGCTTGGCATCATTGTTTCTCTTCTGTTAACCATGGTTATCTCTAAAGAAACACGTGCAGTCATCATTGCACTGCACAAAAATGGCCTAACAGGGAAGAGTATCGCAGCTAGAAAGATTGCACCTCAGTCAACAATCTATCACATCATCAAGAACTTCAAGGAGAGAGGTTCCATTAGTGACAAAAAGGCTCCAGGGCGCCCAAGAAAGACCAGCAAGCGCCAGGACCGTCTCTTAAAAGTGTTTCAGCTGCGGGATCGGGCTACCAGTAGTGCAGAGCTTGCTCAGGAATGGCAGCAGGCAGGTGTGAGTGCATCTGCACGCACTCTGAGGCGGAGACTCTTGGAGCAAGGCCTGGTCTCAAGGAGGGCAGCAATAAGCCACTTCTCTCCAGAAAAAACATCAGGGACAGACTGATATTCTGCAAAAGGTACAGGGAGTGGACTGCTGAGGACTGGGGTAAAGTCATTTTCTCTGATGAATCCCCTTTTCGATTGTTTGGGACATCTGGAAAACAGCTTATTCGGAGAAGACGAGGTGAGCGCTACCACGAGTCTTGTCTCATGCCAACTGTAAAGCATCCTGAAACCATTCACGTGTAGGGTTGCTTCTCAGTCAAGGGAATCGGCTCTCTCACAGTCTTGCCTAAAAACACAGCCATGAATAAAGAATGGTACCAGAATGTCCTCCAAAATCAACTTCTCCCAACCGTCCAAGAGCATTTTGGCGATCAACAATGCCTTTTCCAGCATGATGGAGCACCTTGCCATAAAGCAAAGGTGATTACTAAATGGCTCAGGGAACAAAACATAGAGATTTTGGGTCCATGGCCTGGAAACTCCCAAGATCTTAATCCCATTGAGAACTTGTGGTCAATCATCAAGAGACGGGTGGACAAACAAAAACCTATAAATTCTGACAAAATGCAAGCATTGATTGTGCAAGAATGGACTGCTATCAGTCAGGATTTGGTCCAGAAGTTGATTGAGAGCATGCCAGGGAGAATTGCAGAGGTCCTGAAGAAGAAGGGTCAACACTGCAAATATTTCTGTATGTGATAAAAACATCTGACAAACACACATAAAAACCAGAGGGCAGCAGATCATATGAAAATATAATATTTGTGTCATTCTCAAAACTTTTGGCCATGACTGTATGTGTGTGTATGTGTGAGCTATAACCTATATTTTTTTTTATTTTTTTTTTATACTATAATATAATATGAAAACTACATATTATCCTATTTTTTCTATACTAAGCTAGCATATATATATGTGTGCGTGTGTGAGCTATAACCTACTGTCTAACTTTTTTTAAAAAAATTTATACTATAATATTAAAACTACATATCCTATTTTTTCTATACTTAGCTAGCGTATATATATATATATATATATATATATATATATGTATATATATATATATATATATATATATATATATCTGTATGTGTGTGTGCGTTTTTGTGTGAGCTATAACCTATATCTTATTTTTTTTTCCTAGATTTCTATTCTACTATTTATGTTTCTAGATTCTTATACATTTATCTAATCTTTATATTTTTGTAACTACATTTTTTGTATGAATTCCTATTTTTAGCTTACTATTACTACTACTTACTTATTATCTAATCCTGTTTAAGGCCGTGTTTTGATCCTAAGGAAGGCGAAAACCCTGTGAGAAATGGGCCAATTATCCTCAGCATAGGGGAAAATTCCTTCCTGACCCCAAATCTGGCAATCGGAATAAATCCCAGGATCAATGCCGCTATCTCTATGTGTACATGTGTGGTGCCTATACCTATCATGTGGTGTGTGTGGTGCCTATACCTATCATGTAGTGTATGTGATGTGTGTTGTGCGTCATACTTACCAGGCCTGTGCTGAGCCGAGCACAGGCCGCTCCTGGGGACGCAGAAGATCTTCACGCTGGACTGGCAAGTGTGGCATGAAGATGGAGAGAGTTGGTGTTTCAAGTTAGCCGTGGTTAGACACAGCAGCAGAGACATTGAGGAGTCGTGAAGTTCTGGACTGTGGGCGCCGGTACATCCTGCAAGGCATCCCAACTTGGTGACGTGTAGTTATGTTGGTCCGCGGGGTGAAGGGCGCTCCTATCCTCCGGCCACTGCAGATGTTCTTTCTCCAGAACTGGCTGAAATGGTGTAAATGGTGGCCGCGCTCTCCTCTGCTCCAGTTCCTCCCAGCCGATGGTGGAAAAGAATGGATGCTTTCGGATGTTCCCGCACACACCCAGGCGCTCCTTAGGATTCTTGCGTAGCAGATTTTTTACTTTTTTAAGATGTTTCATGTCTGCATCAACCTCAGCTGGAAATTTGGGCTTTCTGGTGAGTTTGGCTTTAAATGTTTTCTGTTGGATGGGACCCTCGTAAAATGGGAGGCGTCCTGTTGACATCTTGGACACCACGATTCCCAAGCTCCACCAGTCCACTGCTACGCCATATCCTTTCTTGTAATTATTATTATTATTTATTTATTTATTTATATAGCACCATTAATTCCATGGTGCTTTACATTTGGGGGTTACATACAATACACAGAATATACAGGTAGATATAATACTACCAAATGACCGACTGGCACAGTGGGGTAGAGGGCCCTGCCCGTGAGGGCTTACAATCTATGAGGGAAGGGGGTAGAGACAGAAGGAGAGGGGGAGACTGTACAGATGGCAGTGCGGTGATAGTGTTATTGGAGGTTGTAGGCCTTCCTGAATAGGTGAGTCTTCAGGGCCTTCTTGAAGTCTGTGATTGTGGGGGTCAGTCTTATGTGTCGTGGTAAGGAGTTCCAGAGTATGGGGGATGCACGAGAGAAATCTTGGAGACGGTTGTGTGAGGAGTGGATGAGAGCAGAGCGGAGTAGGAGGTCATTGGAGGATCTGAGGTTACGTGTGGGCAGGTAGCGGGAGATTAGTTCAGAGATATATGGAGGGGACAGGTTGTGGATGGCTTTGTATGTTAGCGTTAGTAGCTTGAACTCAATTCGCTGGGCTATAGGTAGCCAGTGGAGGGACCGGCAGAGGGGAGCAGCCGATGAAGATCGTGGGGTGAGGTGGATTAAGCGAGCAGCGCAGTTTAAGGTGGACTGGAGGGGGGCGAGGGTGTTAGCTGGAAGTCTATGTAGAAGGGTGTTGCAGTAGTCTAGGCGGGAGATTATGAGGGCCTGGACGAGCATCTTGGTAGTTTCCTGGGTGAGGAAGGGGCGAATTTGGTGGATGTTCTTGAGCTGGAGGCGGCAGGAGGTGTTGAGGGCTTGAATATGTGGCTTGAAGGATAGGTCAGAGTCCAGGGTTACCTCCAAGGCATCGGGCCTGTGGGACAGGGGTAATTGTGGTTCCATTAACTTTGATAGACGGGTCAGGTGGAGGGGCCATACGGGATGGGGTGAAGATGATAAACTCTGTTTTCTCCATGTTGAGTTTGAGAAAGCGGGAGGAGAGAAAGGAGGCTATGGCCGCTAAACAATCTGGAATTCTGGCAAGCAGGGTGGTAATGTCTGGTCCAGAGATGTAGATTTGGGTGTCACCTCTGGGGCCATATAGTGGAAGGTGCCCGTCACGCCACAGATTTTGGTGGAGGCGGTGACTCCATCTTGGGCCAGCCCCAGGTCTATGATACGGGTGTGGCCTTCTGCATCCAACATGATATTTTCTGGCTTGATATCACTGTAATGAAATAAGAGAAGAAAATGACAATATGCCCAGTGACAATGGAGACAGAGGATGGGTAAATACAAGACCAGGCAGAATAGCCAGGCAGGACCCTAAGAAAGCTGGGTGCATAAAATCCAGAATGTAAAGGAGAGACATACAAGGACGAAAGTTCTTACCGGTGGACGATGCTGTGTCCATGGAGGAACTGGAGGCTACAAACAATCTCTGCCGTGTAGAATCTCGTGGCAAGAACAAAGAGAAACCTCAGTCATAGCACATCCCTGACTACAACCCCCCGGCCTCAGCTTTTATTTCTCAGCCCCCACCCCACCCTTGGTAATTTATCTGGTATTTACCCCTTTTTCTTACCTTAAATTGCCGATGTTCAGGCAGCCGCACATCTTGATCAAAGCCGCCAGGCTGCCGCCAGACAGATACTCGGTGATGAAATATGCCCGCTGCTCAGAGTGGTGTGCGGCATACAGGTGGCAAATGAAGGGGCATTCTCTGGCTGCGGTGAGTATCTGCTGCTCTCTGAGGATAGTCTCCATATTGTCCCCTCTTTTGTTGATGGTCTTGATGGCCATGAAGGTTTGTCGGCCAGGGACTGATGCCAGGAAAACCTGAAAGAGACAAATAGAAAATTGTTACTACATCTAAAAGGAAAAGAGGCTCTGAATGTCCTATGGCCTAAGTAACAGGGGAGGACGGATGGACTGGTCAGACTGCGAGCGCCCAGGACCATCCAGCCGAGCTGAGCTATAGGCATCATGTAGTGTCAGCTCTGGGATTGTGTATGGAAAGGCCATAAAGGGGGTCTCTACTATTACCATATAGGAATGGACAGAATAGGCACAAAATGGCTTTTTTGGGTAGATTGGTTCGGGATGAGGGTTTGGCTCCATTCAGACCACGTTTTTTTTTTACATCTGTTTTTCTGATCCCTTTCATGGGTGTGAAAAAAGAACGCTAACAGATGGCCGTCCGTTTACATAGAGATCAATGTTAAAATAAACTGATCCATTTTCTACACAGAAGAGTAATCTACCATACTTATGTCCAAATAAAAAAACTAAAAGTTATGGATTACATGATCAGAATAGAGCCTTATTCACATTGGATGAATGTATGTATTGTATAGCATAGACCAGGACATGGAAATAAACAATCCGCCCCCACAGCTCTGATCCTGAGATCCTCCATGAGTCAGAGTACCCCTTTGTATTAACACTAAACATAACTATGATGATACACAGAGCAGATGAGATATGGGGCATACAACAGTGGTCACGGAGGCAGGAAAGTCACCCCATAGACCTAGACTACAATTAATATCTACCCAGTCTGCAATGTTGACAACACAAAATAAAATGGGGGTCAAAATGAATAAGTAGTGATAAAACTTACTTTGCCAAAGTTGCCCCTACCCAACATCTTGTGGAGGATGAAGCGGCTGATGGTAACGCCGGGGTAGGGGCCTGATGTTTCATCGTCTTGGCTACTGCCAGGGGTCGGCTCTTGGTCTTCTGATCCTTTATCCCGGGATCTTCTCTTCTTGTTCTTCTCCTTTAATCCATTGTTGCTCTCCTCTTCCCTCTTCCTCTTCTCTGTTCTTCTCCTCTCCGTCGTCTCCTCTTCCAGTGGACGCCATTCTGGTCGTCTCGCTCAATCCAAAAATAAATCCAAAAGGCTAAAAACTCTGTAGAAATCCGTAGAAATCTGTAGAAACTCTTCTCTCTGCCGTCGACAGTTAAGAACTGAATGTCAGTTGGCCATGTGCAGGCGACATGATGTCATGGCCGTGAGACCCTCAGGTAGCTCCTGCCTGGAAGAAGTCGATTGCCCTGCACTGCCACATACACTGTGGGGTTGGCATCATGGACAGTCCAGTGTCCTGAGGATTGGGAGAGACCTTTATGGCAACTTCTAGTGCTGCATTATTAGTAGATAGGGAAGAAGTCACCGCTATATGAGGCCTGCCGTGCCCATAGTCCATTATTATATAAAGTGTATAGAAAGAATATATGTGTAATACATGTTCCTGGGGGTCTATAAAAAACATAATCATTTGAAAGGGCTCTGACAATGGTTATTGGGGCACTCTACTCTTCTTTAGGGGAGCACTTTAATCTTCCTTATGGAATACTTTAATGTTCTTTAGGGGCACTCTAATCTTTATGGGGGCACTGTAATCTTCTTTAGGGGCATGGTAATCTTTATGGGGGCACTCTGGTACCAAGGACTACAACTTCCAGCATGCTCAATTTACTTCTATGGGTATATCCATGATCCACAACTGGCGCACCAAAGGAGGCTCGCTGTCCTGACCGCAGGAGATCCCAGCAGTCGGCCCTGCAGCAGTCTATGGCTAGGCTCACATCCACCGCACATTCTGCCAAAAACCGACGGAGAGAAAAGTTCTACACGGAGGACTTACTCTCCTCTGTTTTCAGTATAGAAATGGCAGAAACCCTGTAGACCCCATGGTAGGTTATGTAATCTTTGGGTACATAGAACTTATAGTTTAGTTTTTATTTTTATTTTCGGCATTGTGCATTTTATTTCTCGGACATTCATGATAGAGAACATAACTTCTAATATTTCTATATTTTAGTATATACTTTATTTTTCAAACAGCAGAAATAGATTTCTTACCGTGTTTCCCCGAAAATAAAATAAGTGTCTTATATTAAATTGTCGTCCTAAATATAGGATCTGTCTTATTTTCGGGGGACATCAGGCAGTCATGCCGGCACTTCCTTACCGGATCGTCAGCATGACTGCCGGTTGTAAGTAGTGTAGGGGAGCAGGGGAAGGTATCATACTTACCTTTCCCATCTTTATAGTAGCGCCGGTGCTTCTGTTTGTCCCAGCAGTGGTGGGCGGGACTTAGCAAGCCTTCGGGGGGGGGGGGGGGGGAGTGGGGGCTTAGCGATCCTCACTTCACTGACACAGCAGCCGGCTGGATGCTGTACTTTGTGCTCCGTGTGCACAGGAAAGCCGCTGCCTCTGCTTCTGGGATGAGCTGGGAGAGCTCATCCTACAGCAGCAGGGACAGTGGACACAACAGCAGAGGCAGCAGCCGGCTTTGCTGTGCACACCGAGCACATCGCACAGTGTTCAGTCGGCTGCACAGATTTTTGGGCATGCCTTATTTTCAGGGGGTGCCTTATATTAGGCAATTCAACAGAAACTCCCCGCATGCCTTACTTTCGGGGGGTGTCCTACTTTCAGGGAGACACGGTACCAGGAGACTTGTACATACGATTATATGATGACAAGACTTCTGTATGTCAGTATATTGTGCTTTAACCTATTAATTGCTGCCTCTGTCTGGGCCCAATAGGGATCTGTACATGGCAGCCTGAAAGCCTTTGTTAGGCCTCCAGTTGCCATTGTAGCCCCTCTGCAAAGATTTGAGAGAGAACCAAATTTCTCTATATCTTCTTAGATGCCGTGGTCAGTATTGATTGCGGCATCTAAGGTGTTAATTTGCCTGGATCTGAGTTCTCTTATTAGAGGTGGCTGCTAGCTGTACAGTACAAGGGGTTGTCCGGGGTTAATGTCGTCAGGCTTAGACTGGCCCCCCAGGGTACCCGTGAATCCCCCAGTGGGCCCCATGCCTTTTGGGATCACTACCAGACCCCCACTAAGCAGTGGACATCCGGTAACAGTACCTATTAACTAATCTATCCCCAGCTCCTGCTCACGACAGTGTCCCTCTTCAGCCTCTATGGGGCCTCTATGATCCACAGATTATATCACTGTAGACATGATGTGCAGCACACAAAGCCCATTTGGCAAAAACCACCTGAAAAAACGCCAGGCGTTTTTTTTTCAAGGTCCATTCACTGTGCTGGAGGAAAAATCCTGAAACAAAAAAAAACACTCCAAAAACCACCATAAGATTTCAGGTTTGGTCCTTAGCCTGCAAGTGTACCTGTTTTTTTGACATATTATTCCACAGAAGCAACCTGATTCCCTAAGAACCAAGTCCATCCTGCCTTTAGTGGGCTCTGGTGAAAATTTAGGTGTAGTTTTTGATGTTGGATTATAAGTAGTATATTTTGCTTGTGACTTCTGTTCCTATCAGATACCTGTTGCATTGTAAAATAAACACTTAAAGCGTACCTCCAGTTATAAACAACTTGAATAGTATGGATTATATATTAAACAATATATCTTTACTAAATAAATATGTTTCCTACTCCCCTTTTCAGGCAGAATTACCGTCTACATAGTAGTCTATGAAGAGGAGAGGGGGGAGAAGATGCTTCTAGAAAAGATACGACTGCTCCTCTTACATTCTGCTACTCTGTGCTTTTTTAACACTGCTAGGCTTGTAGATACGAGGCTATCAGTGCACAGAATGAGGCAATAAATCAATTAACTAGCCGGAAGCAGTCTCCTACTCCACCCTTCCCTTCTCCATAGAGCTCTATGTTTGAGGCTGAATATGGAGACAAATCTAATGTGAACAAGCAGTTAGATTAAAGATAAGGAACAGGAGAACAGCTTAATAAGTGTAGAAGGAAACATCTCCTTAATAACATATATTACAAAGTTTCTGATTTTCACCTGTGCTATTCATTTATAAAAAGTTGTTATAACTGGAGGTACACTTTAAATAGCAATTCAATAAAAGTCACCAAACAAATCACCTACTTCTTTCCTACGGAAGGAGAATTTTTGCAGATTTGCAGGCAGTTTGAGATGTTTTGGATCAGATGACTGACTACTGCTTTCTGGAATTTGACCCACAGAAGATGCTAGAAGTCAGTAAGTGCTTAATAGAAAAAATATATAGAATTTTTTTTTAGAGAAAAATAGAAATCTCTTTCTATATCTGCATTTTGCACAAGTCTGTAGCATGTGGAATTGGTGTGCAGGTGAGTTGCTAATACCTGGTGACAAGTTAAAGCCCCATTCTATCTTTTTTGGATCTCTGCCCCTGCTGTTGAACATAACTCTCAGATCTGTACAGATGCATTTGTATTATAAGGACTATGTGTAGCTACAATTCCCATCCCAACTGTTGGCTGTATCTTTAGACTCCAAGCCAGAACTGGATTTGTGGCGGTAATGCAGTTCATACAATATGGACATATTGTAGATGTGTGAATGAAGCCTTCAGTACGTGTTCTTATGCTTTCTTCTCAATTAATAACCCCATCCTGCACCTGTAATAGTACATCATGGAAAGGTGTTATTTACTGCACAATGATGTACGATTACATTCACTGTGTCAAGTGACACAGTGTTTGGGTAATGATGTCTGCTATAACCGATAGAAGTCATTCACCACTAATGGGACAGGGACTGATCATATAGTTTTTCTGGTGTACACACAGTCTGCTATGAAGAACCTGCGATCTCACCAGTTAAAGAGGTCCTTTCACCACCTATGCCAAGTCTAGATCTTTGTTTCAATTAATAGCTGCTGATCCACTGATTCCTGTATAGTTGGAAATTTGTCTCTAGCCCCCACCACTCCTGAACAATAAGTGCTGTAAATGTTGGTGCCTTGTACGCTGTCAGTCAGAGGTAGGCAAGGGGTGTGATTCTGAGCTCTGACACTGTACCACCTCTGTTTGGAGCTCTGAGTCATGCCCCCTTTCCTGGTCCTGTCTGACACTGTTCATTTGACACTAGGCTCACATCTGCATTTGGGTTTCCATTTGGGAACCCCCCCGAATGGAAACCTAAGCCGCTTAAAAAAGTAGTTCCCTTCAGAAACCCTCGGACCCCATAGACAATAATGGGGTTCGCCAGTTTTCGACTCGAAAAAGGAGAAAAGTGCGGCTTGCAGGATATGTCCACATTTTTATAGCGATATGGGGAATCCCCAGGCGGAGACCAGGCGCAGGTGTGAACCTAGCCCGACAGTATATAGCTTAAGTAGCAATAAGCCACTAAAACTAACAGTGAGGGCTAAAGAAAAAAATCCAACTGTGTTGGGATCATTGAGGCAGGGCCTGTTAACAGACATTAAGAACAGGCGTTGGTGAAAGGTCCTCTTTAAGCCCTCCTTTGCTCTCATACCGCTGCCTCACCAATATAAAAACACACAATGATGGCTGATCACGCTTAGTAACCTTCTTGAACAAGCAAGGTTAAATTATTTATGCAATAATGAATTACTTGGCTATTTCAGGTTTATGTTATACAATAGCTACCTCCATTTTTGTGTATTATTCATAGTTGAAAGTCATACGGGGAAGTTGCGCATCTGGTTTAGCATGTAGAACCTGTTCTGTGCCGCAGGCATTGCTGTAATTCTAGCTTGGAGGAATTAGGAATACATCAAAATTCTACGTATATTAGATTGTTGTTCGTCACAAATCTATCAATATTATAGATTGTAAATGTAGATCTTATTGATCCATTGAACTTTAATTTGAAGAGTAGTTACTCTTTGATCTATACTTGGTATGTGCATGGCAACAGCAACAAGTAAGTTAGGCCTGGTAGTAAGTCAGACTTAATTGTCACCACCCCACTTCTTCCCCAAAATTATTAAGCGAGGCACAGAATGGCGGATGTGGTGCATGTTTGGTACAAGAAAGGATTGTATGCAAAAGATGTGCCACATTATCACTCATCTATGCCAGAAAAGCGTAGCGTAGATGGTTTGGGAAGTTCCCCCAAGTGAGTCCAAGTGTATAGTAAAGAAATCATTTTTATATAATAAATAATAATAATAATAATAAATTTTATTTATATAGTGCCAACATATTCTGCAGCACTGTACAATTTGTAGGGTTCAAATACAGACAGAAATATGCATTACAATGAAAGTCATTTCACACAATGGGACTGAGGGCCCTACTCGCAAGAGTTTATAATCTATGAGGTAGAGGGGGTGACACAAGAGGTAGCAGGGGCTACACAAACATAAAACTTTATGAGCCATCACCAGTCGTGTCCTTTAACATGTGGATGGTACTTGGACATATAAAGTTAGCCTGAATTGGCATCATATCGTGTGGGGTAATGTGGGAGCTGGAACAGAGGAGGGTTAAATTTTGGGGATTCTAATTACGGTACAGAAGGGTTTATATTAGGAATTATGATAGGCCTGTCTGAAAAGATGTGTCTTTAGTTTGTGCTTGAAGCTGTAGAAATTGGGAGTTAATCTGATTGTCCGGGGTAGAGCATTCCAGAGAAGTGGTGCAACTCTGGAAGAGTCTTGTATACGAGAGTGGGAGGTTCTGATAATAAAGCATGTAAGTGTCAGGTCATTGAGTGAACGGAGAGCACGAGTTGGGTGGTAGACAGAGATGAGGGAGGAAATGTAGGGAGGTGCGGCATTATGGAGAGCCTTGTGGATGAGAGTGATAACTTTATATTTTATTCTATAATGAATAGGCAGCCAATGTAGTGACTGGCACAGACCGGAGGCATCGCTGTAGCGTCTAGCCTGATAGATGAGCCTGGCCGCTGCATTCAGAATAGATTGTAGAGGGGAGAGTTTAGTAAGGGGAAGACCAGTTAGTAAGGAGTTACAGTAGTCAAGGCGAGAATGAATCAGAGAGACAATAAGTGTCTTTAATGTATCTCTGGTTAAGAAAAGGGTGTATACTGGAGATGTTTTTGAGGTGGAGGTGACATGAGCGTGTGAGTGATTCAATATGGGGGGTGAAGGAAAGGTCTGCATCAAACATGACCCCGAGGCATCGGGCCTGCTGCCTAGGAGTTATAGTAAGGCCTGAGACTACAATGGATATATCAGGGACAGATCTATTAGATGGTGGAAACAGTAGTAGTTCAGTCTTAGAGAGATTTAGTTTCAGATAGAGCGAGGACATGATATTAGAGACAGCAGAAAGACAGTCACTGGTGTTCTGTATTAGTGCAGGGGGTGATGTTATGGGAAGATGTGTATAATTGGGTGTCATCAGCATAAAGTTATAACAGCATGATTGAAGGAGGATGGGAAAATTCCAGAAGAGAGAGAGAGGTTAAATATTTTAGTAAGGTAAGTCATGACAGCAGGCGACAGAGATTGGAGAAGGTGTGAGGGGAACGGGTCACTACTGCAGGTCGTAGGGAAAGATGAAGAAAGTAGCTGAGAGACTTCCTCTTCTGTAACAAGTTCAAAAGATGAGATTGGACAGTCATTTTTATGGTGATACATGGGGATTTATGACTGTTGGATATTTTGTATGATGATTATAGTGGGGGGCTGTCAGGATACAATCTTAACGGAAGTAAAAAAAAAATTCTAAAACAGTAGGCTTTTCATGCCTCCTTTTATGGGATCCAGTAGCAGAACTATAAGTTGTAAAGAGGTTGCAACTGTACCCAAGACTTATGGTTGAGAGGACCACATACTATTGTAAGAACACCTTTACATTTTTATTCATATTTATATTGGTAAACTTGCTACCTGCTGTCATTTATGCATCTTTTTCTGCAATTGGGTGTATATATATATATATATATATATATATATATATATATATATATATATATATGTATTTGTAAACTACATTTGCCTTTGATAAATAATATGAATATTTCCACCAAATTGTATGTATTGTATGTATGCACAGATTATACGTGGATCGGCTCTTGTGCACCTGTTAATGTGTCTTGATATTCTCTTTTGGCTTTTTTACATCTGCCCTGCTGAAATTTTTTTACTTTTAATTATTTAGCAATAAATATTTATATATTTTACTTTTCCTTTTGTTGACTCATTTCTATTAGCGTTTTTTCCCCAATTTCTTTGAGAGGACCAATAAGACATCACCATCACATAAAAAATAATGAGCAGCCTCTATTGGGCTATATCACTGAGATTCTGTCTTCCTAATTACATCAGGGAAGACAGGCTTGCACATTCCAGTGAGCGCCCTCTATTGGTTTGCAACACTGAGGCACCTGACTTCCTAATTACATCATGGAAGACAGATTTGCATATTCTTCCCATGGTCCCTTGCACAGTGGAGTGCTAAAGGCTTAATAAGTCTCCACACACCTAAATGGTGGTCTCTCCCCAAGGAGTGACGATATCCCCCTAACCCTGTCTAAATCTCTCACCTCTACCAGGTTAGTCTTCTCTACACCGGGCTGACGAGATGCAATAACATCAAAACGGCCGTCCTCGGTTGAGAGACTATACCTGGTAATAATCCCAGCATCATTGCAAAACAAAGGCCTCTTGGAAGGTTGAGCATGATGTTAAAGGGAGCAGTCTTTATTGGGCTATCTCACTAAGATTCTGTCTTCCTAATTACATCAGATTGTGGGGATAATGTCACTCCTTAGGGAGAGACCACCTTCTCAGGTGTGTGGAGACTTATAGCCATAGTTGCTCCACTGCAAAGGAACATGGGAAGAATATGGAAATCTGTCTCCCAAGATATAAACAGGGAGACAGTGCCTCTGTTTGCTGCCCTGTATAGCAAGCAACCCTGAACAACATGCCCGACTTCCCAGAAGCCTTTAACCCTGAACAACATGCCCGACTTCACAGAAGGCTTGCACATTCCAGTGAGCGCCCTCTATTGGTTTGCAACACTGAGGCACCTGACTTCCTAATTACATCATGGAAGACAGATTTGCATATTCTTCCCATAAAAAAATAATAGTATTATAAAGCTGCAGTGAAACATCTGCTAATCTAGATCCACTGATAATCCAGAATTTAGGGTAAATGGAGTCAGTCTGGTGACTCCCAGTATTTGATAGGGCACTGAAGAAGATATGCAGAGATATCATTGTCGCTGTTCACTGCTTCCTCTTTGCCAATAAAATCAGCTTTGCCCCATTATGTGAATTTGGTGGTAAGTGCCATGTGGGCAGTCCCATATACAGCAAGTTCTCTGGAGATTGCTTCATAGCATCTAACACCTCCTTTTGTGTCCTCATTTACAGCACCAACCTTTCAGACATTGCATTGCCATAGCTTCGGCCCAGTCTGTGCTTGTAGAGGCCATTACACAGCAAGCTGACACATAAGGACACAGTCACAATGAGTAAGCATTCTATACCGTAAATGAGTGTTCCACATATTCAACATTAAAAGTACCAACTAAAAAAAAATAAATATAATCCCAGAAAGTCCTTTAATGGGTCAAGCCACAGTGATTTGCTTCAGGTCATGTCACTAGTCACAGTTCATCCCCCCTTGGCATGGATCTCCTTTGACTGTAGACAAATAATTTTCTTCTGTTGTAGTCTAACAAGTACATCGAGAGCCAATTAGGTTACAAGAACTAAAAAAATGTCACCTAACGTGATGAATGCTATTTTGCTTTACATCTTGTTGACAGAAGGGTAAAAAATGTCCATAAAAACAGGTTCATTGATTTGTACTGACACAACTCTTGAATGACTGTCATGATGGGCCCTCTGCCTACCCTCTTAGACTATCAACGTGTGCCACAAATAACCATGGATTGTATGGCCTGTTATGTATGTCATGTATTTGGGGTGGCGTGAGGAGTAGGATTACCTGTGGGGGTCACCAATATCTATGTTGGGGGATAAGTAGGAAACTATTACCTATGGGGATCTGTTAACTGTAGGGGAGATATAATTAAGACCCTATTACTTATGTTATGGTTGCCTTCAACTGGCTATAAATGTAACTACACCTAAATGGCAGAGCTACATTTATACAGTCGCAGAATTACTATTGACACCTTGAAGACAACATAAGGCAGATGTGGCCCTTGGCAAAAATGAGTTTCACACCCATTCATTGGGTTTTGAGCAACCCTGGTGATTCTTGCAGGACTGGATTACTATCTAACATAGGAGTTGGGAGTTTCCAACCACGATCCAACGTTTCCAACGAACTTCCCTATGCAAGCCTCCACCTCCAGAATCTTATTTGCACTTGTAGCTTCAGCTAAGTGAAGTGTTTTACCCAATATATTGTTTTATCTATCTTGCTCTGTCAGATACAGTTGAATATGTTTCCAAAGTGTTTACAGCTCATTGCATAGGTTTCAGACCACCTCTGATATCTAGCTCTAGTGGTTTGGCTGACAATAGTTCATTTTCCTGACCACCTATATTCTCTTCTCTTTTTCTGTCCTGCAAAGTGCTCTAAGCTACTGAGCCCCAACAAGGACTAGAAGAGTGCTAGATCAGAGCCACTATTATCTCTGTATGTAAATCCAGAAATATTAGCAAATTTGAACAAGCACACTATGTCCGCTGGTGGCCTGAACTGTACAACATCTAATCTAAGAGCCTCCACTAACTTCTCACTGAAACCAAGAAATAGAGGGGACAGGAGACCAAGTGAAACCCTAAGATGGGAAAACACATTTCTATTAGCTGGATCTGAAACATCTCCACTTTGATCCTTTGGCACCAATAAATAAGTGAAATTCCATTCACAGTGCCTTTCTTTTAAGGCCTGGTTCACATCTGCATTCAGTAATCCATTTGGGGAGTCCGCATGGGGACGTCCCGAATGGACTACCGAATGCATTGGCAAGTGGTGAGCAGTGAAAGTACACAGACCCCATAGACTATAATGGGGTCTGTGTGCTTTCTGCGCACTGTCCGCATGAGTCACGCAGACATGAAAGTAGAACATGAAGTACTTTTCTGTCCGCATGTTCCGTGCGGACACCGCACGAAAAGCACACGGACCCCATTATAGTCTATGGGGTCCATGTGCTTTCACTGCTCACCGCTTGTCAATGCATTTCGTATTCCGTTTGGGGGTGCCCCATGCGGACTCCCCGAATGAAATACCGAACGCAGATGTGAACCAGGCCTAAGCTACTAACTCTCCAATGATGCCAGATGTTGAGAGAGAGAGAAGGATCAGGCAGTTGGATTTCAGCATGCTTGATCCTCTTGTTCTCCAAGCAGATAAATTGCCATCAGAGATTTCTTGCAATAGCTTATTCTCCCCTCTTTATTCAAAACACATGCATGCTCAGCTGAGCAATTGTATGACGGAGTTGGGAGAGAGAGCTTTAAGCTTATCAAATTTTCAGGGAACTGCAGAGAATGGCGAGCTTTAGATCCCCCATAATCAGCCTGATATCTAATATAAGGCTCTCCAAACCAGACAACCCTGAAATGTTCCTGATTTTCATTTTTGCGTAATGCACTTACAGATCAATATTTCGTAGAAAAGATAGAATCAGTTCTCAACTTGTTCTAATGACTGGGAGCCTCCAGGATGGTTATCTGTATGCCATAAAGCAAATTCTCTTATCTGATTGGACAGACTTAGTGACTAACTTTAAGGGAAAATCGTTCATGAGTCAGATCTTGGCAATGAGAACCAAACTTGAAATGTCTGATGGACTCAGTAACAGGAGGTTACTTTGTTACAGGGATTCCACAAGATTATGTGAGGATTAAAATGTCAAGCTAAAAATACTCACAATTCATCAATGATATTCATAGTATTGTTGGGTAACCATGTACATGAATGCTCAGCTCCACCTAGTTTACTCATGCTTACTAGTTACTACATCTCGGTAATGCTACACCTGATAACCGTACGGCGACAATCTGACCATATAAATGACCCTGATATTTGTAAAGCATCTTCTACCCTCAAATCCCATAGTAGTTCTATAATATGTCATATAATATGTCATATAATATGTCTTTAATATATATCATAAACATTTATTCCATTGGGGCTTAGAAATAATGTGAATGAATCTATCTATCTATCTATCTATCTATCTATCTATCTATCTATCTATCTATCTATCTTATTTATATAGCACTATCATATTCCACAGCGCTGTACAGACATAGTTAGTCACTGTCCCATATAGGGATCACAATCTACAGTCCCTATCAGTATGTCTTTGAAGTATAGGAAGAAACTGGAGTACTCAGAGGAAACCCATGCATGCACAAGGAGAACATACAAACTCCTTGCAGATGTTGTCCTTGGCCTGATTTCAATCCAAAATTTCACACAACCATGTAATAGAGAGGGGTCACTGGATTTATATGTACTCATAAACATAAGACATAGATATGTCACAATGAGGCAACTTCTTTGAAGAGGATTTATGCAGTGGCATAAAAGAGTGGGTCCCAATGGGAAATATCAAAATGGTCCTTCTATGATAGTGTTAGGTGTTGTCATTTAAGGCTGGGTTCACAGCAGCACTGAAACTCCATTCAGGGATTACGTTTTCCTTTCTGTCCTTTTTGGGCAAAAACCAGTGGACCCCAATATAGTCCATGGGGTTCGTGGGTAACCGCTTTTTTTAAGCGGATTAGGTGTCTGTTCCCTGGCTCCCCAAGCGGACCCCCTGAACAGAGACCTGAACATTGACCCGAACAGAGACCCTAACATTGCAGTTCTTCGGGAGTCCTGCACAGGCTCTTTCTAACTAGTAACTTGTGTGAGAAAAGGTATACAAATTAGTCTTACTTGTTGGAAAATTGAATACTATGTCTCTGGTTCTGACTATTTGAATGTAGGAAAACTCCTAGAAAGCATACTTGGCATTAAGTCTCCCTACTCTCATACAGCGGTCTATTCTGACCCTAATAGCAAGTAATGTAGAACAAACGAAAACTGGGTTCCCTCTCTACAAAGGTCTTATAGCAGCCATATGGTC
This sequence comes from Leptodactylus fuscus, assembly GCF_031893055.1. NCBI lineage: Eukaryota > Metazoa > Chordata > Amphibia > Anura > Leptodactylidae > Leptodactylus > Leptodactylus fuscus. The sequence goes on along the minus strand of NC_134271.1, from coordinate 110,120,653 downwards.
TCATATATCAAATATCCCAAGTTTTAAAAGGAGTCTACCACCACCAAAATAGCAGCGGATTTTGACACGAAATCCACCTCAAAATCCGCTGCCAAAACCGGCTTCAATGGGAGCTGCTCGCTCCTTTTTTCTGCTAGTAGCGAGATGACTCTTCTTGCAGCGGATTCTGTGGTTGAATTGGCCGCAGCGTCCATGGCACGAGGCTCCCTCCCGATTAGCCCATTCATTTGGGCCTAATCCAGAGTAGAATGCTGCGACGGGATGCTGGTGCAATGCAAATTCCGCCGTGAGAACATACCCTTAGGTTCACACTAGCGCTGGCCCTCTGCTGTTTGGATGGCTTCTAAACCTTGTAGAGGTGGACCGCTAAAAACACTAAAAAAAGACCCCAATCACTACAGAATAGCTCAGTCATTGGGAGCTATGGGGGGAAGCTACTTTGGCCTTGTGTGGTTTGTGCAGTGCTGTCTCTCTTAATCCACCAATGCCTTTGGCTTAAAAAAATTGGCCAAATTAAACCTAAATGTGTTCTTATCATTAGTAGTGATTCTGCACCATTCAATACCATTCTTGAACTCTGACTCATATTCTAAGTTGCTTGCTATGAAGGCTAGTTTTATCTAATTGTAGCCTAAAGCTATGCCAACATGGGTGACCTACCTATTGCTTAGTCATCTGTAGACGTCAGTGAGATCATACCTTTTTGTGATTGGGTTTACAAGGTTACAACCTTAAGAAAGTGACCTATTGTTTACATTTTTTTTATGGTAAACATATTTTCTAAAGAAATTTTGGTGATCTATGTTTTAAAAATTTTCATGTTACTATATCTAACCACCTAGTGACTGTCAATATGTCGTTTATATGTCACCATGGATACATTTGTTTGTTTGTTTTTTTTACAGATTTCAGGTTTAGCTGGTCCTGGACTTTCTAGTGACTGTTGGGTACAGTGGCGTAACTAGGAATGGCGGGGCCCCATGGCAAACTTTTGACATGGCCCCCCCCCCCCCCCCGACCGACACCGAAGACCTCGACCGACCCCCTCCTACGCATTCCTGCGGCTCTATTATGCCCCATAGTGGCCCCTTCACACAGTATTATCCCCCATAGTGGCCCCTTCACACAGTATTATCCCCCATAGTGGCCCCTGCACAGAGTATTATCCCCCATAGTGGCCCCTTCACACAGTATTATCCCCCATAGTGGCCCCTGCACACAGTATTATCCCCCATAGTGGCCCCTGCACACAGTATTACCCCCCATAGTGGCCCCTGCACACAGTATTATCCCCCATAGTGGCCCCTGCACACAGTATTATTCCCCATAGTGGCCCCTGCACACAGTATTATGTCCCTTAGTGGCCCCTGCACACAGTTTTTTGTCCCACTGTGGACACCCATAAACAATTATTATACTCTGCGGTCTTTTCAGACCCCAGAGTATAATAATCGTCGGGGGAATAAAAACATAAAAAACTACTGTTTCTTACCTGTCCCCCGGCTCCTACGCTGTCGGCCTCCGCTGCCGTCCTTCTTCAATGACGTCGGACGTCACATGACCCGGGATGCAGGCCGGGTTCATGTGACGTCAGAGACATCAGACAACTAGGAAGGAGGCCTGGCCAGGATCGTGGAGAGGTAAGTAACAGTGTTTTTTATGTTTCTTACCTCTCCCGGTCCGCCAATCATTATACTTGGGGGTCCGAAAAGACCCCCGAGTATAATGATAGCAGCAGTAGCGGCTGTCACCAGGCCCTTAATGTCCCGGGCCCTGTGGAAGCTGCCTCTGCTGCTATGGCGGTAGTTATGCCAATGGTTGGGCACCTGGTCTAATGGCCAGGATCAATGAAAGTGTCAGTCTGACAATTTAATCCCTTAGATTCCCCATGCAATGGTGACCGCAGCATCTAAGTAGTTTAGCCAGAGAAGGCAACTTCTGACATTCATAGGCAATGATGCGAAGATGTATACAAGGTGCCAGTGGTTGCTATGACTCCCTTGGGGACATAAGAATGGCCCCCATGACATCTTGCATCTTGCTCCACCAATTAGCTCTTACCGGAGTCAGAGCTTAATATATTGCCTAGCAACTGCTGTCAAAGTTATTTAGTTATTTATTATGCTTATTTGTATAGCGCCATCGTATTCCACAGCACTTTACAGACATTCATAGTCACTGTCCCAAGTGTAATAAGAAGTGATCAAAAAGACATAGTAAAACAATAAGTAAACTTATACATATTGAGTATTTCCATAAGCAGACTGGCCTGCAGAATGAAGATAACATTTTATATTCATGGTCAACAATGCAAATAATAAGGTTCATGTACCCCACAATGGTGACAATGAAGAATAAAATAGTAAAATAAAAGAATAAAACTCATCACGCAAGAAAAAAACTCCTCAGTTACCTGTGTTGATAGAGGGTAAGTGAATAATGGTCATGTGACATCCGTTTTTTAACAGCCATCACATTAAATTCAGTGTCTGTGAATGGGGGCTATTCACATGGACTGATGTAATGGACTGTGAAAATATGGGTCATGTCCTATTTTGGTCCACATTCACAGAGCTCTCCATACACTGTAATACTGAGAATGGCCAACCCTTAGGTGCTAGATGGCCATGAAAAATGGAAGTTTTTCACAGTTGAGTTTTGCCCCAGCCAGTGAGTGTCACAATAGTCACCTGTTCTGCAGAGATCACTTATCATCACAGCTAGAATTATAGTGTCCTATAAAAGTTAATGGACCAGACTACAGATTCTTATGGGTCATGAAATGAAAACCATGCTCCTGAATGCTGCTAAGATATGTAGGTTTGAAGAAGTGGTCCTAAAGTGTTATATGTCATATCCATGAGACATATTCTAAATGGATGATGGGGAGGGGGCTTAAAGCTAGATTTCATATTCATCTCGGTAGCAAAAAAGACAGGTCCTAACCCTAACCCTTAATGTTTGATGATTTTCCATAAATGGACCTTTAAATAGTCTCATAGTCCCTGTATGGTCAGTGCATTACATCTGTGAACCTGGAGATCTGGATGAGCAGTACTAGGGTGATTTGCTATTACATTTGCTATAGTACATAAACATATGGAAAGGTACAAATGAATTTGCATGGTAAAAGACTAGAAGAATGATTTCTTTATTCTTGACCATAGAATTTGCATCAGTAACCAGGTCTGACTCTGTAACTTCAATGTATTTGACCAACTTTGGTTAATTCCCATAAAAACAAGTCGCTCCAAGTACTGTAGGAGTTTGTGATATAAGTTGCTTAGCAGCCTCCAAATAAACTGCTTGCTATTTTATGCCAACAAAAGCCATTACATAACATCTGCAATCCAGTTTTACATGGTTGCTTTGTTCTGAAAAATGTGAACCATTCTGGTGGCCCTGGGGCAAAAAAATGGGTGGCTCCTGTACAGGTTTAAGATTTCCACCTGCGAAATTGTTATCCCTTTTACCTACTAGTAGTAAATCATTATATTAGTGAATGGGGGGATATTTTGAAGCCGTAATTTGAAATTTTTACTGACCCCAGTGGGGAGATGGCATAGAAAGTAGAGTAACAAAAAAGTTAAATCTGGTGCATCTTTAAGTCTGTTGAACACCGGTCAGGACCCCAATGCTCACAGATTTACTATTTTTGGTACACAAATTTTTTGGTATAAAAAAAACCCTGTAAACCTTGGGATTGACACTTTTCAAACATCAGTTGCAACAAAATTGGTTTATTCCGCCCACCGCTTTCAAAAAGATTTCTGATTATCAATTACGATAGAAAACTGGTGTAACCATTGCCTGAAATGTTTGGCAGCTATGAGCAGCACAGGTGAACGGCCTGGTGGAGGGTTCACATCCTTTCAGGAAGCATGGGCCTCATCTTAAATGAATCGCACCCTCCTTCAGTGAAGGAGATATTAATATATGTATATGACTTAAGCGTAAAGACACAATGTATGACTATGAAGTGGCCACCTACAGTTGTGTCATTGACAGCAGCTTTATGGTTTTCCAGTTAAGCCTACAAAATTGAGTGGCCATAAATGAAAAACAAGCCATGAGCAATAAATTAAATCAGGTACAGTCACATGGAAGGTGTTTGAAACTTGTGTCTTGGGTATGGACTGCTTTATATACTTCCGCCCACCAGGTAGAGGTGTAGCTTGGGGTGCCATTTAGAATAATGGTATATTTCATGTATTATGGAGCCACTCCGCACCACTGCACTCCACAATCTCTGCAGCCTCTTTATTACTGGCCATATGACTATTACACATAATGTCCCTGATCTGAGAAGGGGACAATATCATACACGATTCATGTAATGTTCTATTGACATCCAGGAGTGGAATCCTGAACTTATCCAAAAGCACCCAAACAAACAGGGACATAACTAAATGCTCACGACTCCTGGTGCAACAGCGTTGTTTTGGCACTGCTATGTAGCTTCCCCTTACTTGCAACAACCATTCACACCATACATTCACCATACATTTTTGCAGCATTTCCCTTTCCTTTTCTTTCTCTTTGTTACCCCAGGCTGCCAAGAAGACTTGTTTGTTCCTGCAAACTTCCCATCATTCTCATCCCCTGTCGGCGCCCTATACATAGTACTCATTCCCCCTTTTCACAGCCTCCCCCACAGAATCACTCCTTGACTATAGGCTATTGACCACTGCTATGTTTGAAATTAAAAAGTTAATTTTCTTTCTGACAGTGAAATGTTGTGTATCATAAATTTCCTCCACTTGTATCATTCCAATGTACCAGAGGGCAGGAGTAATAAATTTACCGAAAGTTTTCAGAAAGTTTATCCAGCCCTAGTGTGATGAGGGTTACTTGTGGGCCCACTGGGCATCTGTGCCCATACACAGATACAACCACTAAGATCACTATATTTATGCCAGTTCTGGCAAATATGTCTATAGGTAGTGCCCATTTATTGTGAAACAAGGTCTACAGTAGTGAAACCTACAATCCATGATGCAAATAAGTTTCCTTTTATTTGCATTCGGCTTGTAGTCTTCTGTGTCCACAGAACAATCTTTACATCCTCCACCTAATGCGGCGACCCCTCCCAGAAACGTGCACCTTATGTGAGGCCTACAAAAGCAGCTACGAATATTCCAACATTAATGTACGAAAATGGGGCAAAACTGGTAAATGTGATAAAAAGTGGTGATCTTGGGGGCAGCTATTTCTCTGTTCTTCCTGAGGCCAGGTTTACATAGTGCCCTTACGCCATGTAAAAGTTGGTGTTACCTAAAATACCTATCCTCCCACTAAAAGAATGTAGATATTTCAGTTTTTAGCATGAACAGGGCCTGGTATTGACAATCTGGGTGTGTTGCTGTGTGCAGGTTTTGGTAGATGAGCCTGGATAGGTGTGGCATTGCTGGGCGTACGCTACCTCTCCTCCCCGCACTCAAAGCCCTCTTTATATCAGAGCTGCTGCTGCTCCGACGCCTGTGCTGACTGTTTCTTCTGACCTTGTGTTTGTGGCTCCTGCTTGCATCTATTAGTGAGTATTTACTGTCCTAAACCTTTGTTTCTTCTGTAACTATTCTAGCATCCACGGTTAGTATTGCTCAATTTCTTCATGTATATAACTGAACATTCACTATATTCAGGTTTGCAGATGAATAACTGCAAGGGCAAAGCACATAAAGGTAGCCCTTGGAAAGGGAGGCTTAGACTACGTTGACCCCTTCTGCAATATGGAGTAAATCTGTCTAGGTCTCTCCTTATCTGTATCTTATCCAATAGGACCAGCCACAGGGTCATATCCCCCTTTTATCAAAAAGTTAAGTTGAGGGGGCAAGCAAGGGTCTTACCTGCCTACTGATCATATATCAAAACATGAAGATATAGTCAATTGATATATGATTTTGTGACTATAACAGTTAGACTTATCCTTGTACTTATATGTCAAGTGCCTAGTGAAGGGCGGGAAGGTATGCTGCAAGAATAAAGAATATCTCTAAAGTGAGAATCTTGCACAACCCTCACACACCCTGCAATAAGCATAACATGCTTATGAATTTTCTTGGAAAGTTCCTTTAAGTGTTTGTCAGGACAGCTCTCTCTACGCGTGCAAGTCTTATAAGCAGTGGTTAAAATGTACATGCTACAGCTTGTTGTGCTTTGCATATAGAAGGTAAAGTAACAACCTGTGATTCCTAACCTTCTATTACATTCATTTGTAGTGTCGCTATGTTACAGCCATAATAGGGCTCCTATTCTGACATCAGAGTCTACTGTACCACTCTATGCCCCTGATTTTGTATGGAAGTACATGAAGTTCATGCCTTATGTACAACGCTTTTCTCTCCAAGAAACTTTGGGGGTAATTCATTAAAACTGTTCCTTCTTATGCCAGTCTTAATTCACTCACCAAGTGGCACCATCATTTCTGAATAATTCTCGAGCATGTAGGTGCCCCTGAATTATCAAACCTACATCATCTGGTGCAGGATTGGCAATAAAACTCACGCAACTTTTTGGTTTCAATCAGAGTAAATATAATGGATTGGAGCGTCCCTGCCCCTCTCCGCCCCCTGCCTAAAAAAGTGGCGAGTGATGCTCAAGGACCTAACATGTGGGATCATTTGAAAAAGTGAGGTGCTTTTTTGGCCACTTTCTAGGCGCTGTAGGATTAGTAAATCTGAGCCCTTGCTTTCCTTGATAGTTACATATATACAGCACCCAATGGAATCTGAAGAGCATCCCATAGCAGATGGGACCGTGCAAACAGTTTGCTGTGGGCAAGGGGTCTGGCTCTCATTGATATCAATACAATAGTCTTTGCATACTATTATGTAACCTTATATATACTCATATGTTGTATATACCCACCCATCTGCAAGAAAGTGTAACTGTAGGCTTCAGTTGGGGTGCGGCAGGTAATGTCAGAGCCAGCATAACACCTGCAGCTAAATAGCGCCATTCTCATGAAGTTGAGACATAGATGCTTGTTCTTCATATGTTTTAGCATGTCTTTCCCTGTAATGGAGACCTGTGATAGCAACTTTGGTTGTTATGCTATGCCTAAACAGAATGACAACTAGCAACATGTATACTCCCTGGCATATTAATAGTCTAGGTCGTGTCTGAATACAAAACAAAGGCTTATAATTTTGCATTTGACAGATTTGTAAACAATTGTAGTTTTCTAATTCATCAAAAAAAAAAAAAAAAAAATGAAGTCTTGATTAAAGCTATCTAAGGGTAAGCTTACACGGGGTTTTTTGGTCCGGAACCTGAGGCGGAGGTCACCTCAGGTTCCGGCTCAAAAAACGGGTAGCCGCGACTGAATGCCGGTGCACTGCATTCAGACACTGCACCGCATTTAGACAGTATAAGTATATATACCACATGTGTCTGTCAGAGTGTGTGATTACAAGTCACATGACATAGCTGAGGACCAAAAGGGAGTGGATAACTCATAGATACAGCTACTGGTACAAAAAGATTATATATATATATATATATATATATATATATATATATATTCTATATGGACCAGAGAATGAACATTCTTGTGGGAGTTTTGCTTAACATTGAATAGCTCCAAAAATGGCTCAGTGTTTACTAGTCAACCATGAACAAGAAAGATCCTGTTTATGTTGCCTCTGAATGACGGTTTATGGGTGGAACACGGAAGAAATACTACCTTCTGTGCTACGTTTAGACATACAGGTCCTCTCCTTCGCCTGGGGCTCAGTTCTCTGTAAGCAGGAATGAGTCATATTGTTGAAATGTCACCAATCTGCAACTACTGTGCACCACTTTGTGCTTCATACCATTCTATGGAATATATAGTTGTAGTTGTTTAGAGGTATTATAGTGATTATTACCCCTAGAATTCAACTATTGTATGAAAAGTAAAAGGTTGGTCTGTTGTGATATTGATAGCCCTTCTACCAGACTTTTTGTACCAATCTTGTCCAGGTTTTACGATTGAAGGGGCCATAAGGAGGTGCTCATGTAACTGAATGTCCAGCAGTGTTGTCTCTGGGATCTAAGCGATCAGTCAAGGTCCATGAGACGCACCTTCTTTCTATTAGCTATTTTTTTTATATACTTTGTTATCTTAACTAATAATAAATATATATCCTGATATTTAAGGGGGCTTCACTCTTTGCTCTAGATAATCTCCCCTAACTGGCGTCCAGCTCCTCCTCGTGTCACTTGAGTGACATCTTCCATTTTGTCTGCAGTTAGGGATGGTTATATAGAGCGAAGAGCAAAGCAATACCCCTAAGGCTAGGGACCCATGTTGCATAATCACAATGTTTTACATTATCTGCAAAGTAAATGTGATTGTGGCTAATCCCATTCATACAATGCAGAAAGAAAAAATCTGCAGTGGCAATGCTACAATCTCAAATACACTTGAAAATCGTAGCATGTCCATTATACCTACGGAAATGCTGTAGTTTTCCATAAAGGTGTAAAAGAATCAGAAAGTCTGCAGAGGAAAACCGTGTAGGGCTAGCCTAAAGCCCTTTTCAGATAATTTACAAAATACAAAATCCTGACTTTCATGAAACTGGAGCAGCAATGCAGAATAAGAAAGACATCTTTGGTACAAAAAGGGGAAAAGGGACGATCCAGGAAATTACAGGCCGGTAAGTTTGATCTCGATAGCAGGAAAAATCTTTGAGCAAACTGTCAAGGAACATTTACTTCGGTACCTGGATGGGAAGGCATTAATTAACCAGAGCCAGCACGGCTTTAGGACCAATAAATCTTGTCAGACTAACCTAATTTCCTTCTACAACAAAATCACTGAATGGTTGGACCAAGGGAATGCCGTGGACATAGTATATCTTGACTTCAGTAAGGCATTTGATAAAGTATCACATAACCTTCTTATTGAAAAAATGATTAAGTATGGCTTTGACAAAAAATCAGTTAGGTGGATTCACAACTGGCTTAATGATCGGGCACAACGAGTAATACTAAATGGCTACACATCCAACTGGAAGAAAGTCAAAAGCGGGGTGCCGCAGGGCTCTGTTCTGGGCCCAGTACTTTTTAATATCTTTATAAATGATCTGGACGATGGAATTATTGGGGAACTCATAAAATTTGCAGATGATACGAAGATAGGAGGAATAGCCAACACTAGAGAGGAGAGAGAGTGTATTCAAAAGGACTTAGACACACTGGAACAATGGGCTGAGGCGAACAAAATGGTATTTAACAGGGACAAATGCAAAGTTCTACATCTGGGTAACAGAAATGTAAAAAACATATATAGTATGGGAGGAATAGAACTAAGTGATAGCATAGGGGAAAAGGACTTGGGCATAATAGTAGATCACAAATTCAACATGAGCCAACAGTGCGGTGCTGCTGCAAAAAAGGCTAATAAAATTCTGGGATGTATTAAGACAAGCATTGAATCTAGATCAAGAGAGGTCATTATTCCGCTGTACTCTTCCCTGGTCAGACCACACCTGGAATACTGTGTACAGTTCTGGGCGCCTCAATTCAAGAAAGACATCGATATATTGGAGCAAGTCCAGAGAAGAGCAACCAAAATGGTGGAAGGTCTGCAAACCATGTCCTATGAGGAGCGGCTAAAAGAACTGGGATTGTTTAGTTTGCAGAAGAGAAGGCTGAGGGGAGATTTAATAGCAGTCTACAAATATCTGAAAGGTAGTCACAGTGCAGAGGGATCTACCCTATTCTCATTAGCACAAGGAAGTACAAGAAGCAATGGGATGAAACTAAAGGGAAAGAGATACAGATTAGACATTAGGAAAAACTTTCTGACAGTGAGGGTAGTGAGAGAGTGGAATAGGCTGCCACGGGAGGTGGTGGGCGCTCCATCAATGGAAATCTTCAAGCGGAATCTGGATAAACATATAGCTGGGATGATTTAGGAAAACCTGCACTCGCAGGCGGTTGGACCCGATGGCCCTTGAGGTCCCTTCCAACTCTACCATAAGAATAAGGAAAGTCTATTAAAAGGTACCAAGTCTGATACCTACTTTACGGCTGACAGACCCCCCTTAAAGAACAGGAGCAACAGAGAGGGATAACATGCTGAGTGCTGATCTTAATCTGATCATTTTAGAGCACATATATAACAATATACACTTTGGCCATACTCAGGACCAGTGTAATATGAAATCCCTATAACCTTTTGGGGTACAGCAGTGAATGGATTTATCGATCTTGTTCACTGTTGAAGATGAAAAGTATTGAGGTTTCAGAAGTGAAATTGGACCCTGATGGAAGGAAATTATACTCTATTTTATTTCTCTGACTCCCACATATACATTCAGGATGGACAGAGGTACCAGAATCATCCAATCCACGCCCAAACCTCCTCACCCACATCTCAATGTGTCCACATTCCTGTGGGACCCCACCCCTACTTGTTTAAAGGAGAGCATGTGATCATCCTGGTTCCCGAAAAGGATAGTCATCAGCGATACCATAAAGTGCGACTCCACTTGGGAAACACCCTTTACAGTGTATTCATATGAAAGATCTCTATGGTGTATTATAACAGTGTTTGCATGACCCCTATTTACAGTGGATGAGAATTTTTATTTTTTTTTAAAGAAATTTACATTGTGCCATTCTTATTATTCCTCCTGGAAATGTATAACTAGTCAACCGCATGAACTTTTATACATAATGTTACTTAGTGGCAGGAAAGGGTATTATGGATTAGAGGAATCTGACTATGATAAGTTATTATAATTTAATGTTACTGAAATGTTTTTGTTTCTCCTTTATTTCAGAAAATGTCTGACTTTTCGGTAAGTATGAACATAGTCCTGTTGTGTAGTTAACGAATGTATAATAAGTAATGTGAGGTTGTAAATGTTCTTGCATGGATTGCCGAGTGCCCAGTTTACACATTTGTGTTCATTTTGGTATGTGTCAATACTGTCCAAGAATCTATAGTTAATCTCCAATTTTGATATTGGAAAAACACGGTCCGGGCTTTGTCAAGGACTAAGGGATTGCCCCATGCATACACCTACACACAGTGCCTCTATAACATTACCAATCACAGTCAGTTTCCCCATAACATTACCAGTCACAGCTGGCGACTGAATGACTTTGGTATCCTTGCCCCCATAACCCACTATGCTCCTATAATGGCACTGGCACCATAGCCTCCAAACAAAATGTGACTCATCCCTGTTGAAGGATTAGAGGCATTCAAGTTACAGGAGCATTTTTTTTCCACTGTATTCCATTGGCAAAACTGCAATGGTTTTACAAAAAATGTTGAAGCTTTGTTGCATCAGAAAAAAATGACTTGTGGGGCAACATGGTGGCTCAGTGGTTAGCACTGTAGCCATGCAGCACTGGAGTCCTGGGTTCGAATCCTGCCAAGGATATCTGCAAGGAGTTTGTATGTTCTCCCCATGTTTGTGTGGATTTCCTCCCATGCTCCAAAAAGACATATTGATAGGGAAAAAATGTGGCTCACAATGTACTTAAAGAAAGGAGGGGAAAAAAAACCTCCTTGTATAAATATACCCTAAGTGTTATGTAGAGTTGTCTAACTGAATCCTGACTTCACCAATACTTTTTCTTTTTTAACCAGCTTGATGATGCTGTATCTGGCCAAGGAAATGCAGGCAACCTGCAATCACAAGGCCAGGGCCAGCAACAAAACTATAACCCCTGGGGAGGCCAGAACCCTGGTCAGCCGTACCCAGGTTTCACTGGTCCAGGTCAGCCATACCAAGGATTTCCTGGACCAGGACAAGGCCAGTACCCAGGAAACCCTGGTCAAGATCAACAGTATCCAGGATTTCAGGGACCAGGACAAGGCCAGCAATACCCTCAATTTCCACCAGGTGGCGCTCAGTTCCCAGGATATGCAGGTTTTGCAGGGCCTGGACAGCCATTCCCAGGAGCCCCAGGACAAGGGCCTGGACAGTCATTCCCAGGAGCCCCAGGACAAGGGCCTGGACAGTCATTCCCAGGAGCCCCGATCCCAGGACAGGGGCCTACTGCACCTTCTGCACCTTCTGGTCCAAAGGTAAGTGTGTAATAATGGAAGTTTACAGGTACCAATAACATATATAGATTTGTCACTCTTCCCTTCCTCTGGCACAAGAGCTTGCCAACAAAATGCTATTGTCATGATGGTCGAGATTGTCATACATAGATGTCATGTTCAATTGATGTTCCTTTTTGTTTTAGAAAGTACCATTTGAAATTACCTTACCCTCAGGATTGACAAATGGAATGATGTTGACTGTCACCGGCAAAATGACTGGCAAAAGGTAAAACAAGGACAAGGTCATAAGATAAGATAGGGGCAGCAGTGTCCAGTACAACACAGAGTTGTGCATTTGTGTATCATGTCTTACTAGCCTCCAATAAAAATGCATGGTGTATATAAGGAACCAGCCACAGACATAGGCGCATGTCCTCCACTGTATAGTGTCGGCCACAGCTTCTCTTCTCCTTATACAGAATTATCTGACCTCCAGGCCAAGTACTTAGGAGACACGGGGAATGGCATTCCTAGCCAGACAGCACCACACCCACACTATCAGATCCACTAAGGAAATTGCTACATCATAATTCATGTATAGTCATTTCTTGTGGTCCAGTGATCATATGTACAGACACTTAGAATGTTTTTATTTTTTATTTTATATTAAATTTATCATTGCATTGTCCAGTATTAGAAACATACGACCACTTTCTCTAGAAACTGTGCCACACTTTGTATTGGATATTGCAATTCAATCTCATTTCACTTCAACAGAGCAAAACTGCAATATCAGATGCAACCTATGCACAGCTGTGGCGCTGTTTCTGGAAGAAGGCAGCCATGTTTTTCTAATCCTGGACAAGTGTGTGCTTCTGCCTGGTGACCCTATTTAGCTATTTTAGGGAACTCCTAAATACATGATTTATTGTCTGACTTATTCCATTTCACAGCAGAAAGATTCTACTGCTAATAAATAGTTTTACCTAGAATGCAACAAGCTGCAACATTGTCCTGTGGTTTAGTATCGAGGTAAATATCAGCATTTTTTTTCTTTCAGGTTTAATATTGACTATAAAGAAGGACCAAATATTCCTTTCCACTTCAATCCCCGTGTTGATGAAAAACCTTATTCAGTTGTGCGCAATACGATGATGAATGGTGAATGGGGACAAGAGGAGCGTGAAATACCAAAGTTTCCATTTCAACTGGGACAACCATTCGTGGTGATTAAAAAAAAGAAACAAAAACCCCACGTTTACTTATATCTATCTATCTATCTATCTCCTATCTATCTATCTATCTATCTATCTATCTATCTATCTATCTATCTATCTATCTCTCATATCTATCTATCTATCTCTCATATCTATCTATCTCATATCTATCTATCTATCTATCTATCTATCTATCTATCTATCTCCTATCTATCTATCTATCTATCTATCTCCTATCTATCTATCTATCTCTCATATCTATCTATCTATCTATCTCTCTCATATCTATCTATCTATCTATCTATCTATCTATCTATCTATCTATCTATCTCTCATATCTAATCTATCTATCTATCTACCGATTACTTTCTCAGTATATCTACGGTAATCCAGAGATGCCATTGTATGTTAAACCTATAACTCTATCACTATAGAAAACCAGTAGTTGGTTCTGTAACCTCTAAAATGTCTAAATGATACTACCCCACCCAAAAAAAAGAAGCTCTTCAAATGTGCCACAGACTGGCGCTGACCGCATAACTGTTAGGCTAGGTTCACACTAAAGTTTGGATTTCAATTCTTCAGGTCCGCTTTGGGACCCAAAAAATTGAAACCATATCCGCTTAAAAAGTGGTTATCCCTGGAAACCTGTGGACCCCATAGACTATAATGGGGTCCACTGGGTTTCTGCCAGAAATCAAAAGGGAGAAAAGTCCTGCTTGCAAGTCGAATGGGGGACTGGGTCCCCAAATGGTCACAACGCTAGTTTGATCGTTCTCTTAGGGTGGGTTCACATCTGCGCCTGGTCTCCAGTTTAGCCAATCTGGCCGGTTTCTATTTTCTGCCCTGCAAAACTAGACAGCAGACGGAAATCCAGCAGTCAGCTTTCAAACCCATTCACTTGAATGGGTTTGCAAAGGTGACCGCCCGTGTGCGTCTTCTGCATGTCCGCCAGGAAACCATTTTTTTTTTTTTTAACCAGACACAAAGTCAGATATGCATGACTTTGTTTCCAGTTAAAAAAAACAAACAAAAAAAAAAAAACCAGTCTCCCCGTGGACAGGTAGAAGACACACACGGGCGGTCACCTCTGCAAACCCATTCAAGTGAATGGTTTTGAAAGCTGACCGCCGGATTTCCGACTGCTGTGTAGATTCGCGGGGCAAAAGATGGAAACCGGCTGGATTGGCTAAACTGGAGACCGGGCAGAGATGTGAACCCACCCTAAGAGAACGATCAAACTAGCATTGTGACCATTTGGGGACCCAGTCCTCCATTCAACTTAGTTAAATACACAAGTTATGATGGTATACGTTCTGTTGTTTCCATCTGTTGTGATGGAAAGAATAGTTTAAGTTTGGCAAATGGAGTCCATCTGAATCCTTTGGGCTTAATTTGTCCCCTTAAAGCGATCAGATCTATCGCTGTACAGTGGTAAAGCGTCATTGGCTGGGTGATGTGGTCAATTTATAACAAGATGCACATTGATTTTCAGCATTATTTATGCCAGAAGACTGGCATAAATGATAAATCCGCAAGTGCCAACGACCCAGTCCAGTTGCGAGGTAACATTTAAAAAAAAAAAAAAAATTGCTTGCACAAATGGCAACTTTTTACACCAGTTTTCTGGAGTAAGGGGCTAATAAATCTACCCGTTTTTTTTTTTTTTAAATACCATCCAATTCTCTCTAACACCCCTCCCCAAATGTTTAACTGTCCACACACATTAAAGAGGTTGTGCATGGCTAGAAAAACAACATCAAACTTGATCAAATGTGAGTCCAATACCAGACTCAACCCATGGACAGATATGGTGCTGCTTCTGTGGGGAGGGGGAAAAACAAAAAACCAGCAACCATATTTATTCAAGTCATAAATTTTGTCAGTATTTGTCCATGATCTAATGCGTAATTTAAGGTTAGCCTATATGTACCTATAGAGATACACGTTTCTTATCTCCCCCACAGCAGTTGTATAAGGTACAGATAATAGGAAAGCTGAGATGTGTGTGAGCGTACAAGGACAGCGTCTATAGGCACTAAAGACACAGCTCTGATGTGGGCTTTTTAATGTTCATCTTATATATCTAATTGATTTTTTTTTTATTCTCTTCCCAGATTAAAATTCTTTTTGATCAGAATTGTTATAGAGTGATGGTGAACAATGAGAACTTCTGTCAGTACACACACAGGATGAAGAACTTTGCAGCGATTAAACTTATCCGCATTGATGGGAACCTCGATATCTCTGACGCTACACTAACTACAGTGTAATATATGCATTTCCATAAAATATCTGGAGACTGTAGCAAATTACTTATGGTCATCTGTAGGTGAATCCTGGGCACATACCGCTCTGCTGTTACACAAGATTTATGCTAACATATTCTAAAAAGCTTAAAGTTAATAAAATTTGTAGACATCTAAATCAGATGGGCGAGTCTGTGTTCCTTCATACAGTGACATGTACAGTATGCGACATAAAGATTAGTGGGACTAAGTAATTGTTTTAGAAGGTGGGCGACCACTTTAAGGGGGCGTTCACACTACTGTCGGTGTCCGACAGCTAGTGTCCGCTGCTAATGTCCGTTCAAAATCTTGCACGGACATTAGCATCAGACACTAGCTGTGTCCGTGACATTTTGCATTGATTTAAATGGACATCGGGTGTGTTCTTTTACAGTCCGTGTCTGTCCGTTCCCAAAGATGTCCGACTGTTCAAGCGGACAGAAAAACCTACATGTCGGGTTTTGCTATCCGCTTGAAAAGTCGGACATCTTTGGGAACGGACACTTAAGGACACCCACGGACAGTAAAAACGCACCCCATGTCCATTTAAATCAATGCAAAATGTCACGGACACAGCTAGTGTCCGATACTAATGTCCGCACAAGATTTTGAATGGACATTAGCAGCGGACTCTAGCTATCGGACAGAGACGGTAGTGTGAACACTCCCTAATCGGCTGGGATCTGAGTTAGGGTTCGTTCACACGCTGTAACGCGCCATTGATTCTGACATGTAAACTCATGTCAGAGTCAGCGCTGCAAAACAGAATCCCAATGTGCGTAACATTGAAATCAATGGGAGGATTTTTAACCTATTGATTTCAATGTGTTACATGTGCTAAACGGAACCCATTGAAGTCAATTGGATTCTGTTTTGCAGTGTTGATTCAGAATCAACGGCGCGTTACATCGTGTGAACGGACCCTTAGGCCCGGTTCACATGTGCGTTCAGTAATCTTTTCAGGGAGTCCGCGTTCTTCCACAGTGTCCACACAAGTCATGCGGAGAGGAAAGTAGATCATGAAGTACTTTTCTGTCTGCATGTTCCTTGCATCATAAATTTTCTTTTACACTTATCAGGCTGTGTGTGTGTTTTTTGCTTTGGTTTTTTTTTTTACATAGAAGTCTAAGGAGAGGGGGTCTGCTACTGCGTTTCACTGAAAATAAGACCGGGTCTTTTTTTTTTTTTCTGTCAGAAAAAAGGGCTAGGGCTTATTTTCCAGCCACCAGAATGAATCAAAATCTTTTTTGATTCGCTCTGGATGAATCTTGCAAGATGGTTATGGTTAGTAACCCTAACTTACATACACAGTTGATTGTACAATGTCAGTGGCTCTTAAGCAAACTTACTGGCACACTCTCTCTAAACAGTTTGTGTGGCGGGGCACTGTGCCCTCTTTCATGTCCTTTACACTAAGGGGGAGGTGCTGTAGTGGAGTGGCTTGCTTTTATGGGAGTGAGCAGGGGTGACATATGATCACGTAGGTAGCCAAGCCCACAGCATCATGGTGCGCTGAATTCAGTGCACTGTCGGCTTTCTAGCGGTATATAAAACCGCAAGAGCCCCAGATGGTGAAAGGCCCTCTTAAAAAAAACAAAACTCAACGTTCAAGAAGTTGCAATACTCATCCAACGACTTCAAGGGAAAAGAAAAGGGCTGCAATACCAGGTACAGCACAGACATGGAGGAGTAAAAGTGACAACAGGACATGATACAAAATCATTTACTACAGTTTCTTACAACTTGTTTCACAAGTATAAACAATATATCCTTGTGAGTTTACTGAAATACATTAATACAAAAGTATGCTGTAGACGATACCATACCAGATGAGCAGAGGCAATAACATACATTCCTAAACCATGTCTAAAATAACATTATATACAGAGCTAGTCTTGCAATGACTCTTAAACAAATGGTAAAAGGGGCCAAGCTTACAACATGCCCATGATATACATTTAATAGCTTATAAGAAGGACACACCAGCACAACTCACACTATACAAGCATAACACTATACCCTCAAAGGGAGGGTAACACTCAAACCACACATACGCTGAACTGTGTAAAAACAAATAAAATACACAACAGAATAAAATAGGTTTGGAAGATAAGGCTCATGTCTTCTGGTCTGTACAGTACGGTGTCCATGCTGTTTTACAAGTATTCTTCATAGCAAAGCAGATCACTTTTCCATAGGCGAAAAGACTATCAAGTCTGTTAGTGCTGCAGGTGGCTCAACTCTCATAGGTGAATGTTTTACCTGCAAAATAAGACTTACATTAAGACGCTATACATAAAGGATTATTAGCTCAGGTGATATCACACCTTCATAAGAACAGTTTTCTTTTACAGAGATAGATAAATCTAAAATATTAAACCAATTTGTTGCAACATAGGCCAAGGTATAGCAAAGCCAAACACACTGAACACTCTACATAAGGGGTATCCAGACAATAGGCATGTATGGCATATGTATAGATGTGGACCCTTATATAACCTAGTGCTATACATGCATGCGGCATCCTCCATTATAAACTATTGGAGTTATGGAAGTGGATTGGTATGTGGCTTCTGATAGGTAGGGGTCCGATCAGTGGGACAGCCATTAGACATTTATGGCACAGCCTATACCCTTTACATGCCAAATTCAAGGGGTAGGGAAATAAGAAAAAACACACGCTATTAATAGATATAATCTTTTAATGTAGAACATAAATATCAGGAAAAGATACAAAAATGTCCAAATAGAACACTGAATATATACATAAAGCTTTAGTGTGCAGCCCTAATCCTGTAGTAGACAGTCAGCAATTATTATTATGTCATCTGTATCAATCCTCATCTTCTCAAATAGCTGACAAATAAAGATATGCTCTGAGGAATGAAATCATTTCTCTACCATATTAGGGGAGCAGCTTCCTAAGAAGTCAAGTGGATTGCTGGCGGTCTTCAGATCTGAAAAGGAAAAACAGCAGTCAGATGTTTGCTATATATTTGTTTTATTCCAGATGTTAAAAGGGATCATTCCTGGTAAATCAATACTTTCTTATACCTAGTACAGGGCCTGTGAGGACGGTGCATGGTAGTGTATTGGTTTTGCTAGGAGTGTTCCTCTACGGCAGAAACACTGGTAATCAAAAAGTACTTAAAAACAAGGAAATAAACCCCGTATCCTTCAACCTTACCGATCCAGTGAAAAGGTTTACCGAGGATAGCTCCAGACTAGAGATGAGCGAACACTAAAATGTTCGAGGTTCGAAATTCGATTCGAACAGCCGCTCACTGTTCGAGTGTTCGAATGGGTTTCGAACCCCATTATAGTCTATGGGGAACATATACTCGTTAAGGGGGAAACCCAAATTCGTGTCTGGAGGGTCACCAAGTCCACTATGACACCCCAGGAAATGATACCAACACCCTGGAATGACACTGGGACAGCAGGGGAAGCATGTCTGGGGGCATAAAAGTCACTTTATTTCATGGAAATCCCTGTCAGTTTGCGATTTTCGCAAGCTAACTTTTCCCCATAGAAATGCATTGGCCAGTGCTGATTGGCCAGAGTACGGAACTCGACCAATCAGCGCTGGCTCTGCTGGAGGAGGCGGAGTCTAAGATCGCTCCACACCAGTCTCCATTCAGGTCCGACCTTAGACTCCGCCTCCTCCGGCAGAGCCAGCGCTGATTGGCCGAAGGCTGGCCAATGCATTCCTATGCGAATGCAGAGACTTAGCAGTGCTGAGTCAGTTTTGCTCAACTACACATCTGATGCACACTCGGCACTGCTACATCAGATGTAGCAATCTGATGTAGCAGAGCCGAGGGTGCACTAGAACCCCTGTGCAAACTCAGTTCACGCTAATAGAATGCATTGGCCAGCGCTGATTGGCCAATGCATTCTATTAGCCCAATGAAGTAGAGCTGAATGTGTGTGCTAAGCACACACATTCAGCTCTACTTCATCGGGCTAATAGAATGCATTAGCCAGCGCTGATTGGCCAGAGTACGGAACTCGACCAATCAGCGCTGGCTCTGCTGGAGGAGGCGGAGTCTAAGATCGCTCCACACCAGTCTCCATTCAGGTCCGACCTTAGACTCCGCCTCCTCCAGCAGAGCCAGCGCTGATTGGCCGAATTCCGTACTCTGGCCAATCAGCACTGGCTAATGCATTGTATTGGCGTGATGAAGCAGTGCTGAATGTGTGTGCTTAGCACACACATTCAGCTCTACTTCATCGGGCTAATAGAATGCATTGGCCAATCAGCGCTGGCCAATGCATTCTATTAGCTTGATGAAGCAGAGTGTGCACAAGGGTTCAAGCGCACCCTCGGCTCTGATGTAGCAGAGCCGAGGGTGCACAAGGGTTCAAGCGCATCCTCGGCTCTGATGTAGCAGAGCCGAGGCTGCACAAGGGTTCAAGTGCACCCTCGGCTCTGCTACATCAGAGCCGAGGGTGCGCTTGAACCCTTGTGCAGCCTCGGCTCTGCTACATCAGAGCCGAGGGTGCGCTTGAACCCTTGTGCACACTCTGCTTCATCAAGCTAATAGAATGCATTGGCCAGCGCTGATTGGCCAATGCATTCTATTAGCCCGATGAAGTAGAGCTGAATGTGTGTGCTAAGCACACACATTCAGCACTGCTTCATCACGCCAATACAATGCATTAGCCAGTGCTGATTGGCCAGAGTACGGAATTCGGCCAATCAGCGCTGGCTCTGCTGGAGGAGGCGGAGTCTAAGGTCGGACCTGAATGGAGACTGGTGTGGAGCGATCTTAGACTCCGCCTCCTCCAGCAGAGCCAGCGCTGATTGGTCGAGTTCCGTACTCTGGCCAATCAGCGCTGGCCAATGCATCCCTATGGGAAAAAGTTTATCTCACAAAAATCACAATTACACACCCGATAGAGCCCCAAAAAGTTATTTTTAATAACATTCCCCCCTAAATAAAGGTTATCCCTAGCTATCCCTGCCTGTACAGCTATCCCTGTCTCATAGTCACAAAGTTCACATTCTCATATGACCCGGATTTGAAATCCACTATTCGTCTAAAATGGAGGTCACCTGATTTCGGCAGCCAATGACTTTTTCCAATTTTTTTCAATGCCCCCGGTGTCGTAGTTCCTGTCCCACCTCCCCTGCACTGTTATTGGTGCAAAAAAGGCGCCAGGGAAGGTGGGAGGGGAATCGAATTTTGGCGCACTTTACCACGCGGTGTTCGATTCGATTCGAACATAGCGAACACCCTGATATCCGATCGAACATGTGTTCGATAGAACACTGTTCGCTCATCTCTACTCCAGACAAAAGGTATGCGTATACTGGTATGGAGTGTAGCAAAGTGAAGGAGCAAGCTTCTACATTACTAGATTTGATTTTGGCAGACCACTGTTTAAACAACCCCCCCCCCACTAGGAAGATATACAATATAATGATCTATATAATATAGAGACAGTTCTGTACATCACGTGTGGCTGAATGGATTCAAGAAAGTACCACACTCAGCAGCACTTCTACACAGTACATGGGTCAGAACATCTCCGATCATAGACTAGTGCCCAATCCTAACATTGGTTATACATATTAGATAAATGCTGGTTGAACACTTGTTTGACTAACAATTCTTACTGACCAACTCCGTCACGTGCCTTCTGCACAAAGAGGTGCACCTCATTGCGAAAAAGCAGCGTCAAAAATGATATGTTTTACATTACCTGCAAAGTGGATGCGATTCTGGCTCATCCCATCCACACAGTAAAGAAAAAAAAAATTAAATCACAGCATGCCAATTATATCTATGAAAACAATGGGTACAATATAGGTATAATAGAAGTAGAAAGTCCGCAGAGGAAGACTGTGAATAAGGCTACAGACAAGTGTTATTTGGCAGCAGCTTGTTACATGGGGCCTTAGCCTTAAAAGTTTGTGATAGAACAAGTTGGCAATTGACACCCCCCCCCCCCCCCATCTCATTTTCCCTAACAACAGGTGAGATGCCAGAGGCCCCAATACATGTTCCATGGCTGGCAGTTTTGTCTGATAGCTTACTGAAAGGGTTATATCTTAACAAATGACATGCAAGATGAGAATAACTAGCTGCAAGTCCCGTCCTGATGGTTTGGTGGTTGGGACTTGCAGTTTGTTATTCCCGTTCCAACAAGGATTTGCCAAGATGGGAATAACCCTTTAAGCCATCTATTAAAATTCATTGATCAACATAAATTTACACAAAACCTTCTCATGATCAGTGCTTGGTCTCGTATGCTGCAGTATCACTGCTTGGTCTCCAGTTATAGTACAAAATAAAGTTATTGAGTTCTTATAAAATAAATGAATACAAGATGCATACCGTCATCTGGTGCCGCTTCAGAAGTCTCCAGTAAAGAGGAAGGATCTATTGTATGGTGGACTTTTTCTGGACTGCACATGAAAACATCATCAACAATGGCACTGGTCTCAGTAGCTGCCTCTGGGTCATAGCCATTTTGCGTTGTTTCACTGACTTCAAGACCTAAGCATTTCAAGAGGCCTGGAGACTCTTCTGCTCCCACGACAGGTGCCTGAACTGGAACTAAATACTTAGTCAGGTCGACTACTGCTGGAACCTGCATCAAAGACAACGATTATTCCAACTATTACACAACTAACCAGTAAGAATGGATAAAACCATCATCAGAAATGACAACTCACGGAATCGGTCGCTGTATGCTCAGGACACTGTTGTATAGGGTCTGGTTCTTGGTTCTGCATACTGAAGAAATAGCTGAGATAAGTTACTGATTCATCATTCTACAGATTTATTTATTTTGCTACTTGTATATTGGCAGCATATTTAACATCGCTTTACTGACATTGTGAGCCTTATATGGGACAGTGATTGACAATTTACATTCCTTACCAGTCAAAAGTAAGTGTAGGAAACCCACGCAAACATGGAAAAAAACATACAAACTCCATGCTGATGTTGTCTTTTGTCGGATTCGAACCTAGGACTCCAGTGCTGTAAGGTCGCAGTGCTAACCACATAGATTAGGCGAAAAGCAAGAAAGTGCATAGAAGACTTTTTCTACACCGAGTCCACGGTCTCTCCATTATGGATTACAGCAATAGGGTTACACATGTGAGTATGGGGCTCTACTTCTCTATCCATGAAAGGTGCCTAGTGCCTAAATTCACATGTGTGTCGTAGATGTCAATGTAAAGCAACTTGCCATTACCATAAAATAATATTCAAGGGGCAACCATGGCCTTCACTCTGTACCAAAGTAGGAGCATCAGAATAGAAACTTGGTGTTATTCAAGTGAATGTGGCCTGCACAGCGTTGTGTTATGACTGGACACCTATGATGTAGAAGAACCACAAGTTCAAAGGCGTGAACTGAGCTGCAGTGAAGGTGCCAGGTCACTATACAGCATATGGAGCCTTCTGTTTCTGGCACGGTTTTGTGTATAGTACGGTCGCTTAAAGTGACACTGTGTAGCTGATCAGTCCGGGGACCGGATGAGGATAGGCCATAAAAACCTTCAACCCCTTTAATATCGACAATTTATGATATGGACCATTCAACATTATCAAATTGGTGGGATTATAACTTCTCACACCCTACTGATCAGCCTGAAGGTTCTGCATCGCTCCAGAAGCATGTATGCAGCCAAGTGCCATTCAGATAAGTGAGGGAGAGCTGCAATACAGTACACAGACTTACGGGTGACCTAAGTTAAGTTGACCATTTTTCCTCTAATACAATGAATGAATGATTTTAGGACACTCCCTTTTTACATACCAGACCCCCTAACACACCAATGAATTTTGGCTTTGGCTATTTACACATTAGCGATCCAGATTGGATGGTGTACAGTTAGTGACATCCTTTAGCCAATGGCAGGTTGAGACAGGCGACTACACACTTGTATCTTCTTTCTATAGTGATGTTTTGATCAGTAACCTACAGCATGCCCTTGTACATAGAATTTTCACATGCAGACATTACCTTTCTTCCTTTGGCATACCAAATAGGGCTTTCCTAACAGGGGACTTTACAGGGCTTAGAGACTTCTCAGGTTTTAAGTCCTCCGATGCTTCTTCTACATGGTTAGTAATTGGTGTTCCTGAATGGTGCAAAGTTTTTTTGGTTGATTTTGGTGTATTTGTCTGAGAAGAACTCCGCTTTGTTCTAAGACCTAAAGAGGGGATAAGAGAAGACTGGGTAGGTTCTTGAACCATACTATGTAAATAGGCAGAGAATGAATGACCACATAGAAAACTGCATAATAACTGAGAAACATGCAGGTTATACGGCTGTGCGCAATCACTTCCAGAGATACAATGGTAATTCATCTATCTATCTGCGCTCAGTCTCCGCCTCGGAACTCCGTTCCCTTTTCCGATTAAAAAATTCTGAGAGAAAAGTCCTGCAAGCAGCGCTTTTCTCTCTGCATTTTCTGCCCTTTTCGGATGGAAACTGGGTGAAAAACTGGTGGACTCCACGTTTATGGGGTCTGCTTTTTTAAGCGGCGTAAGTTTCCATTCAATGGGTCCCCAAGCGGACTCCCCGAACGCAGGTGTGAACCAAGCGTAATAAAAGTCACTTACTGCCAGGCAGCTTAGCAGGACTCTCAATCCTAAAGAATCCAGCATCAAATACGACTTGATCCACTTGAATGGGAACTTCTGGGGCTTCTACTTCAGCAATTGGCTCCTCAGCTTTAACACGATTTTTCATTGCCGCTTTGATAGCAGCGAGGCGACTTCTAGCAGCTGCTCTACCAGTGTCTCCTTGGTTCGGTTTCCCAGCTGCAGATGGGGCAGTTTTTTTCTGCATATAAGAATCAGATTAATTTAGGCATTTGGAAGTTTCCAGAACTGCCCTTTTACTCTGGGCACCATTGTATTGAAAAAAAAAAACAAACAAAAAAATACAAAAAGTCTGGTCATCAATGAAGATGGAGAAGGTTAAAACTTGAAATGGGTTTTCTCCTCTCCCTTGTTTGCTCCTCTCTCAGGTGCTACTTCCTTTCAAGGGGACAGCCTTGTATGTATTGAATGACAGTTCAGGTCACCAATGCTATGGTAACATCACCATTCTGCTGGCCTGAACATAAGCGCCCCCAATACTGCTATAGAAACAACTCATAGCAGCATCAGGATAATGTATTCCAGGACAGGTCTAATGTACTATCCCTGGAGCAGTCACTATGGAGATAGGTGGAGGTGAAAGAGTTAGGGCATGTGCTATCAGAAGCACACTTCTGCAATCTCCGTTACCTCCAAAGAGAATGATGTGAACAGCCCTGACACCGGTAAGCTAGGCACCAGCTGTTAAGGGGGAAAATACAAGAACGTCACTAGAACTACTAAGAAAGGATCTAAAATGTTTCATGTTGCACAATGGAATAAATTCCACCAGATCTTTACTTATTTTTGGAGAAAACTCTGAAAAGGGAAACAAGAAAGCCAAAAAACACTTACCCTTACAACAACCTTTTTAGTCTGAACTGTATTTTGCTGCCAGGAGTTTTCTTCCAATTTTCCAAGATTAACAAACTTTTTTCTCACATCTTCAATCTAAGAATCAAAATAGACAACCCCCCCCCCCCAAAAAGGATTAAAGACCAAGATGCATTCCAAATCAAAAAAGTCAGAGTAGAATCCCCAGCTTAGTAGTTGGTGTATTGCACCTGCACCTTTTATGCAATGCTCAAGACTAGAGTTGAGCGAGTACTGTTCGGATCAGCCGATCCGAACAGCACGCACACATTGAAATGAATGGAAGCACCTGGTGCTTCCGGTTTGACGGCAGCCGACCGCTTAACCCACCGCGTGCCGGCTGCGTGCATTGATTTCAATGCGTGCGTGCTGTTCGGATTGGCTGATCTGAACAGTACTCGCTCAACTCTACTCAAGACTGAAAAAGCCAAAGGGATTAAAATTAGAGATGAGCGAACACTATTCAAAACAGCCGTTTCGAATAGCATGCTCCCATAGAAATGAATGGAAGTGGCAGACTTTGGCGGCGGCCGGCCACTTAACCCCCCCGCGTGCCGGCTACGTCCATTCATTTCTATGGGAGCGTGCTATTCGAAACGGCTGTTTCGGACAAGACAGAATGTTTCACAGATTTTATTAAAACTGGGGGGCGTGAAAATGAAACATGACTTTTTCCCAATAAACCTTTATCTAGGAGACTATAATGCACAGATAATCACATTTTCCCAGAATGCAACTAACGCCCCATAGTCAGTATGCACCTGCCAAGGATGAATTCAACTTTCTAACCAAATTACAAGCTGTCACAGCCTTAAAAAAAAATAAAAATCAATAAAGTACTGTAGAAGACAACTTATTTTTGCAGGAACCTACCTGAAAATAAATCATATCCCAAAAGCCATCGAGATCCGTGCATGTAGTTTCCTTCTCTCCCCGTTTAAACTCACAGTTGTCTACCAGACCCTCGAATTGCTTAAACCGTTCGGTCATCAATAGTCTTGTTTGTCCAACTGTGGTTCTGATAAGGTCTTTGGCTTAAGAAAATAAGGCGAGAAAACTGCTGTCATAATCTCATGCTTCGCATTTTTCCAGCACCATGATGTTGACAACCTAATTCATAACTATAAGAGTCCAACACCCATCAATCTACTGTTTGAAGAAGATACAGCGTTTAGGCGAGTGCTGTTCCCTCATGACTGCTTACTAAGCATAGTACTGTGCATTCTAGAGCAGTTCTGTTTGGTATTGCAGCCAAATCACATTCATTTGAATGGAACTGAGCCGCAACAAGGCCAGGTGACTAGAGATGAGCGAGTACTGTTCGGATCAGCCGATCCGAACAGCACGGTCCATAGAAATGAATGGATGCACCTGGTACTTCCGCTTTGACGGCGGCCGGCCGCTTAACCCCCCGCGTGCCGGCTACGTCCATTCATTTCTATGCGAGCGTGCTGTTCGGATTGGCTGATCCGAACAGTACTCGCTCATCTCTACAGGTGACTAATGTGATGTTACAGGCCTGAGCACTGCTTCAAACAGTTGATTAAAGGACGAATATGAAGCACCCCCACCAACCTAATAGCTATGACTTATCCTAAGAACAAGTCAGCAAAATTTTAGCCCTGAAAAGCCTTTCAATGGTAATATTTGCATGAAAAATACAAAAATATGGAGTTATAGCTCTGATCTGGAAGCGAGAAAATGCTGCAAAATCTTATCACTGATGGCCCTTTAATTTGGCAGAGATCACAACAGTTGCTTGGTAATGCAGTTTTGTTTTTTTACCTTCTTCAGGAATATCTAGATCAATCCTTTTATCCCATTCAATACACAACACTGTCAGCCTCTGAATCTCAGATTTCAAGATGTCCCTAGAACAAAAACTGGAGTCAAAATTACATGAAGACTAAAAACAATGATATAATGATATGATTCTTTTTCGCCTACACGAAAAAGAATGAAGAGAATAGGAAGAATATATGCAAGTCCTTACACAACAGCTTGGAAATCGCATAAAATATCACCATGCATGTTAAGCCCCTGCTAAACTGGATTCGTTCAGGCCATTACAATTCGCAACGTCCAGAGCTCGACTATCAGTTTAAATCCAGGGGCAGCTTCTTCAGTCTGGGTCAAGATGAGTCCGTACCTCATCATTATTATTATTTTTTAAATAAATGAAATTACCGTATATACTCGAGTATAAGCCGACCTAAATATAAACCGAGGCCCCTAATTTTACCACAAAACATGGGAAAACCTATTGACTCGAGTATAAGCTGAGGGGGGTAAATGCAGCATTTTTATTTTTTTTTCACTATTTTATGGGAGATTCTATACATTGACATTGTGGCTGGTCATAGACACCCCCCCCCCCCATCCCTAAAAGAAAAAAAACATTTTTTTTTGCTGACTCGAGTATAAGCTGAGGGGGGCTTTTTCAGCACAAAAACTGTGCTGAGAAATTCGGCTGATACTCGAGTATATACGGTAACCCCTTTTTGTTCATATAAATCATGAAGATTGTATTATTTACTGTTGTCTGATTTTACATTTTCTGTATGTTGCTGTGAAAGAGAGGGAAGGGTTAATTACCACAATAAGTATTTGTTTCTTTGCATGTTTTTGAGCAGTATATAAGGGGGCGTTCACACTACCGTCGGTGTCCGACATGTAGTGTCCGCTCCTAGTGTCCGCTCAAAATCTGTCACGGACACTAGGAGCGGACACTAGATGTGTCCGTGACACCTGTCATTCACTTTAATGGGCATCGTGTGCGTTCTTTTGCACTCCGTGCCCGTCCTTCTCTGTCCGCAAGAGAAGATGTCCGACTTCTCAAGCGGACAGGAAAGGACGGGCACGGAGTGCAAAAGAACGCACCCGATGCCCATTAAAGTGAATGACAGGTGTCACGGACACATCTAGTGTCCGCTCCTAGTGTCCGTGACAGATTTTGAGCGGACACTAGGAGCGGACACTACATGTCGGACACCGACGGTAGTGTGAACGCTCCCTAACAGGACTCCTCCAAAAACCTAGAAAGGTTCTTAACCCCTCAGATGCTATCGTCAATTTTGACAATGACATCTGAGTGGTATTACAATGAAAAGTCAAATACTATTTGAGTTTTCTAACTATTAAGAAAAAATTTCAAAAGGTAAGGGAAAAAAAAAAGGTCACAGATATAATATATATATATATATATATATATATATATATATATATATATATATATATATATATATATATATATATATATATTTGGTCCTATAATTTAAAAAAAAAAAAATACAACTTGTCCTGCACAACAGAGGGTGAAACCTCTCTGAAATATACCAGGCTTGTAAGTAGGAGTTCACTGTAACCTAAGATTTTAAGTCAAACATCAAGACAGGAAAATGGATCTGTCTCTGTAATATCCTCAGAACACATTTAGGCAACAGATCCACTTTAAAAATTTTCCCAGTACTTCTAACCTAAAGTAAGGCACATCATGAGACGGCTCTTCTGGTTGCGTAGTCTGGGTATCCTCTATGCTTGGCTCACAACTCGGACTTACTGCAGGACTGGTTTGTGGGGCACAATTGGCATCGCTTGCACATTCTGCAACTGAGAAACAATACAGTCTGAAGAGATCAGGATCATATTATTCCAGCCATAGATTTATGTCTTCTGTGCTGAAGTACCTTTATCCGGAGGGGAAGCAGCGAAGTCTAGTTCCAGTTTTACTTCAGTGGTCACCTGTGATGGTTCGGTTGGGGACACAAGATCATTCTTATGGTCTTCTGCATTACGTTCTTGGGCAACCAGAAAGTTTCTACAATGAGAAAATAGGTCACTAACTGCTAAAGGCCCCAAATTGTACAGACACCAAATATATAGAATTCTACACTAAATTACCTTCTACCATCAAGGGGGCTCCAATTAAAAGTAGGGGTCAGAAATGCATTGGCCCTGTTAGGAGTCATGGGCTGAAACTTGAATGAAGACAACCCATCCAAGGGCTGAAAGACAAAGTTCTCTGGAGCAAAGGATGGTTTTCGTTCCAGTTCGAAAGGCAATGTCTCACTTTCCATACAAGGATCCTGGAGGGTGGGCTCTGGCTCGGGGTCTTGAACTTTCTCATTAGATTGATTCGTCACAGGAGGCTATGAAGAGATAATATAAGATGTTACTGGTACAAAGACAGATGGAAAAAAGTAAGACTACTCGATCAAATAATTACTTTGTAGTCTGTAATCATGGAAATAAACAGACTAAGCAATTTAATATCAATGTGCAAAATGATTTATTTATCTTTTTAATCAGAATAATTGCAGAAGTTATTTATAATCCTTGGACAACCATAGATAGATAGATAGATAGATAGATAGATAGATAGATAGATAGATAGATAGATAGATAGATAGATAGATAGAAGTAACAGTCTCACCTCTGTTTTATCAATGGCCATGTCTGGGCTAATATCCCTTGTAGGCTTCTTTTGTGCTTTAGCAACTGCAGAAATAAGCAGAATAGAAATTAATGGTGATAACTTCAGAAGATTACATGACTACCATCTTTTCTTATAATGGTAAAATTCCTTCTCCCCCCCCTCAATCTTAGTGTGGCTATCCTTGAGTATCACTACCATCACAATGCTGATTTTGTCAGAGCCATAAATATGGTATTTTGGCCCAAATCTTATTCAGTGTATTCATGCCTTTTTCTCTAAGCAAATAATGACGTAAACCAGTTACCTAAGAAATGAACATGAATTACCTGTGGTATTCTTCATTGGCGCTTTAGTCGGTAGTTTGGAGGCGGCATTTGCAGCTGATCTTGTGGTTCTTGTAGACGGAATTGCAGAAACTGAAAAAGCAGAAAAACTTCCATCACTTAACATGGACATAACTCTACAGGCGTATAAACTGCTGTACTATAACAAAAGGATAATGGATGGTTTGGGGTTTATCGAAAAATTGCTGTGTTGCCCTCTATGTTTACATAGATGTGGCAAACATTGTAGTATGACTAACGTGTAATGGAGATCATCGACATCCAGCCATATTTTCAAAAAGTGTATACGATAGAAAACAAAAAAAATATAGAAATAGAAAAACAGAGATCACAAAATATAGAAGTATCCAAATACCTATATTGTTAGTTAAATACCTTTATTTTCATTCTTTTTTACAGTTGATGTCTGTCCACGGGCTTTTGGAATTACACGGTCAATAGGGGCTTTGGCGTTCAGTACATTTACCTGTTGACATCAATAGTAAGACGTTACCCCTATCATACAGCTATAGAACGCAAGTCATAAGAATAAAGGCCCCTTTATATGACCATATTAATGGATATGTTATACTGGAACAAATGTACATAAAAATGCTTCCACTCGATATTGTCCCATGTACACGGGACATAGATCAGCCGACAATCTGTCCATTTATCAGTTTATTGTATCTTACGCAATATAAAGATGCCTGATTGCTGTCATAACACTGCCTTGTGCAAACAGAAGGATGATCTGATGCTGACAATAATATAAATGTATAGGAGAACCAACAAATTGTGTCATTATAGATCATCACCATGTTGGCAAAACCAACCAGTGCCAAGTGAATTTTAAGTCGATTGTGCTCTTTGTGGTCAATCAACATAAAGGTACATAACAGTCCTACTAGAATTACCTGAGTTCGGGTCTTGTTAGCCGGAGGAACTGGTTTAGCCGAAGATCTTGTAACTCTTGTTACACTGGGTGCTGGTGGCTAAGTTTAAAGAAAAGAAAATATTTCATACCATTTTAACTAACCTGCAGTAATAGCGCTTTGTGATTTAATTCTAGAGGAACACAACCTCCCCCCCCATACAACAGTAACACTATTATAGCTAAAGGGGCTGTCAAGACGTATACAGAATGGGAAGGGTCACCCAGCGCCCATGCTGATCAGCTGTCTGCAGCGGCTGTGTATGCAAACATTCACCGCTCTAATCTGTAAAGCTAAAACGTCTTTTCCTCTTGTCAGAGGAAATCCTGAACAATTCAGTTGCAGTAATGTTGTATCACACGCTCAAGATCCCCTCTGACAAATTGAAGATACAGCAGTTATAGAGGAAGCCATATTCCCCCACAGTAGGGATCTGAATATCTAATAGATCAAAGACAGAGCAAAAGTGAGGATGTGTGTCCACCTCAGCACATGAAGGTGAACAAGGTAAAGGCTATCTACAGCAGGAGGATGTACTTAAGTGTAAATGCAAAATAAGGTTTAGAATTATGGGTGGTATTTACATATAAATAATACTGTGCGGGATAACCCCTTTAGTATCATTACTTACAGGCTCCTAGACTGCAGAACAGTATACCTGTGTAATACACTGGGCATTAAGCACATTACCTTCTCTTTTTGTTTCACTTTTGCAGCAGTCTGAGTTGAGAAGACAGGAATGAGCGATGCCTCTGGTTTGTAGATTCCACACTTAAAGATGCCTTTACTAGCCTTTTCTCGCTGCTCCTTTAGTTTCCTCAGTTGCTTTTCTTCTTTGAAGCGCTGAAGCATCGCACGTCGCTCTTCTTTGACAATCTGCTCTTTAGTTTTAACTTGGTTTGCTACATTCAAGAAAATGGAAAAACTGCTCAAACCGCCATTGCACATTTAAATAAAACCTAAATCCATTAATCTGTTGAGTAGGGTTGAGCGATTGGAAAAGATCGGATTCCAATCGGCGATCGAGTAAATTTCACGATCGCGATCGGAATTCCGACCCGATCTTTTCCAGCGGGATCGAGATCGGAGGTTATCTCAAGATAGACTCAACCCCAAAAGTGACTTTTCCCATAGAAAAGCATTGACTAGGGTTGAGGATCGGGATCGGAAAAGATCGGATTCCGATTGGCGATCGAGCAAATTTCACAATCGAGATCGGCTGGAAAACGATCGGAAATCGGATTTTAAAATCGATCTTGAAATCTCAAGATCGGCTCAACCCTACTGTTGAGTGAACAGGGGTAAGCCGAATGTTTGCTGATACAAAGCATGGGTTTGAACAACCAGATGGCCAAGCTTACACATGGCTCCCTCCAGGAAAGTTATGAAAAGAAGCAAACAGCAGCCATAAGTATGGTGTGATCTGGGACAAACACGGATTTCCAATTTCTGTAGTAAATTGGGGAGGGGGGGGGGGGGGTTTGATCCGGAGGCCGCCTCAGTTTCCGGAAAACGGGTAGCTGTGACTTGATGCTGGTGCAGTACACCGGCATCCAGTCGCGCACTCCGCTCTGGATTAGGCCTAGTTGGGAGAAGGGAGTGTCTTCAGGCGGATTAGCTTGACCGGCTCCTATTGATTTTAATGGGAACCGTCCTTTTGGTCAGGATTTTGAGGCGACTTCGGCCTCAAAATCCTGACCAAAAAAACTACGTGTGAACTGAGCCATACTATATCAACAATTGAAATGCTCCAAGTCTCAGCCGTCAGCGCCTTACATTTACTGCATCGCGCAGAAAAAGGATGAGCCACTACCCAACATACATGTTTAAAACAAGTCTATAAGCTCCCCAGCCACCCCCAAAGGAACAGCACTTTATAAGGTTTCCAGACATATCTTTGGTTTTGCAGATTATCTTCCAGGATATCGACCACACCTTTTCAGATTTCAACACTGGCTCCAGGCAAAGCAGTGTGACTAATCCCAAGGTGAATTAATAAGTAGCGTCGAAAGCAATAAAACTGGTGCACCAGCGAGTGCAGCTACAAGATTTATACTTTGCATAAGAAAAATCTTTTGATGGAAAAAGCCAAAATGGAGAGATAAACAAAGTTATGTCTGTAAATATAACATGCCCTGGGGAAGATTCGGCTGCTAATTCAATATGAGAAAACATTTGCCCCTCTTACCCGGCTTATTTTCAGGTCCTTTTACAAGGCCAGACTCGTTCATCTCCTCCACTACAGTCAGCTCCTGCTCCCTCACAAGGGAAACATTGACGTCAGCCAGTGACAGGCCTCTGCTCTTTCTGAACTCCTTGTGACGATTCTCCTTCTGAGTTATGGATTTACGTCGGGCGACTTTGGCTCTTAAGTTGTCTACGCTCAAGTCTTTTTTATAGCGCCCTGCAAACTGGGAATGAACATCCATTTTTGTTTTGTTACCTAAAGAGAAAAAAAAATTCTATGTTATTGCATATAGTTTAAAGGGGTCTTCACTCCCTCCCCCCAAACAATCCAGATCTGTCTACATTTGTTAATACAATGGGGCAAAAAAGTATTTAGTCAGTCACCAATAGTGCAAGTTCCACCACTTAAAAAGATGAGAGGCGTCTGTAATTTACATCATAGGTAGACCTCAACTATGAGAGACAAAATGAGAAAACAAATCCAGAAAATCACATTGTCTGATTTTGTAAGAATTTTTTTTAAAATTATGGTGGAAAATAAGTATTTGGTCACCTACAAACAATCAAGATTTCTGGCTCTCACAGACCTGTAACTTCTTCTTTAAGAGTCTCCTCTTTCCTCCACTCATTACCTGTAGTAATGGCACCTGTTTAAACTTGTTATCAGTATAAAAAGACACCTGTGCACACCCTCAAACAGTCAGACTCCAAACTCCACTATGGTGAAGACCAAAGAGCTGTCAAAGGACACCAGAAACAAAATTGTAGCCCTGCACCAGGCTGGGAAGACTGAATCTGCAATAGGCAACCAGCTTGGATTGAAGAAATCAACTGGTTTGCAATACTGGGAGCAATAATTAGAAAATGGAAGACATACAAGACCACTGATAATCTCCCTCGATCTGGGTCTCCATGCAAAATCTCACCCCGTGGAGTCAAAATGATTACAAGAACGGTGAGCAAAAACCCCAGAACCACGCGGGGGGACCTAGTGAATGAACTACAGAGAGCTGGGACCAATGTAACAAAGCCTACCATCAGTAACACACTACGCCGCCAGGGACTCAGATCCTGCAGTGCCAGACGTGTCCCACTGCTTAAGCCAGTACATGTCCGGGCCCCTCTGAAGTTTGCTAGAGAGCATTTGGATGATCCAGAAGAGTATTGGGAGAATGTCCTATGGTCTGATGAAACCAAACTGGAACTGTTTGGTAGAAACACAACTTTTCGTGTTTGGAGGAAAAAGAATACTGAGTTGCATCCATCAAACACCATATCTACTGTAAAGCATGGGGGTGGAAACATCATGCTTTGGGGCTGTTTCTCTGCAAAGGGGCCAGGACGACTGATCCGGGTACATGAAAGAATGAATGGGGCCATGTATCGTGAGATTTTGAGTGCAAAACTCCTTCCATCAGCAAGGGCATTGAAGATGAAACGTGGCTGGGTCTTTCAACATGACAATGATCCAAAGCACACCACCAGGGCAACGAAGGAGTGGCTTTGTAAGAAGCATTTCAAGGTCCTGGAGTGGCCTAGCCAGTCTCCAGATCTCAACCCTATAGAAAACCTTTGGAGGGAGTTGAAAGTCCGTGTTGCCCAGCGACAGCCCCAAAACATCACTGCTCTAGAGGAGATCTGCATGGAGGAATGGGCCAACATACCAACAACAGTGTGTGCCAGCCTTGTGAAGACTTACAGAAAACGTTTGACCTCTGTCATTGCCAACAAAGGATATATAACAAAGTATTGAGATGAAATTTTGTTACTGACCAAATACTTATTTTCCACCATAATTTGCAAATAAATTCTTACAAAATCAGACAATGTGATTTTCTGGATTTGTTTTCTCATTTTGTCTCTCATAGTTGAGGTCTACCTATGATGTCAATTACAGACACCTCTCATCTTTTTAAGTGGTGGAACTTGCACTATTGGTGACTGACTAAATACTTTTTTGCCCCACTGTAGGTATGGAGATGGCACCTTTTGCTGGACAACTCATTCAACCCAACCCCACACATAGATACACTATGTGATCAAAAGTATCCAGACACCCCCAAAAACATACGTTTTTCATATTAGGTGCATTGTGCTGCCACCTACTGCCAGGTACTCCATATCAGAGACCTCAGTAGACATTAGACATCGTGAGAGAGCAGAATGGGGCGCTCTACGGAACTCACGGACTTCGAACGTGGTCAGGTGATTGGGTGCCACACATCACACAGGTCAATGCCAAACGACGCCTCGCTTGGTGTAAGGAACGTAAACATTGGACGATTGAACAGTGGAAAAACGTTGTGTGGAGTGACGAATCACGGTACACAATGTGGCGATCCGATGGCAGGGTGTGGGTATGGTGAATGCCCTGTGAACGTCATCTGCCAGCGTGTGTAGTGCCAACAGTAAAATTCGGAGGCGGTGATGTTATGCTGTGGTCGTGTTTTTCATGGAGGGGGCTTGCACCCCTTGTTGATTTGCATGGCACTATCACAGCACAGGCCTACATTGATGTATTAAACACCTTCTTGCTTCCCACTGTTGAGCAATTCGGAGATGGCGATTGCATCTTTCAACACGATCGAGCACCTGTTCATACTGCACGGCCTGTGGTGGAGTGGTTACACTACAATAACATCTCTGTAATGGACTGGCCTGCACAGAGTCCTGACTTGAATCCTATAGAACACCTTTGGGATGTTTTGGAACGCCGACTTCGTGCCAGGCCTCACCGACCTACATCGATACCTCTCCTCAGTGTAGCACTCGGTGAAGAATGGGCTGCCATTCCCCAAGAAACTTTCCAGCACCTGACTGAACGTATTCCTGCGAGAGTGGAAGCTGTCATCAAGGCTAAGGGTGGGCCAACACCATATTGAATTCCAGCATTACCAATGGAGGGCGCCACAAACTTGTAAGGGATTTTCAGCCACGTGTCCGGGTACTTTTGATCACATAGTGTATATTAGGGTCACCTGAATTAAATTGAGTCTTCCTCTTGTGAATTGGCGCCTCCGTTGCCAAGAGATCACTTTTTTACTCATTATGCAAGTAATCTTTTTGAAGCAGCAACGGTTTTGTTGTTACACAAGTAGCGATAAGCAGAAACACACTTGTTGCTTCAAAGACTTGCCACTACACTTTGCATGGTAAGTGAGCATTGCAACATGTAAACATTACCAGGAGTTACACTGTCCTAGAACAGCTGATCAGCAGGGATCCTACCTGTTGGACCCCCACAGAAATAACATTTATGACCTATCCTAAGGATAGGCCATCATTATTATGACAGTGGATATCCCATGTAAGACTCGCATAGGAAAAGCCAGTCTTCATAAACGTCCAGAAAAACTTTACTTTGAAGAAAAGCGCAGCACTGGAGTACAAAATACTTCTCTAGGTAGAGAAATACTGCACAGGAGATCATTCAGAAAGGCAGGGGTTTGTTATGTTTTTTTTTTTTTTTTTAAAAAAAAAGGTTAAAAAAAAAAAAAAAAAGATTCAGGAACTGAAGGCATAGGAAAGAGGAGGAAGTTTGTTCAACTACACTGCCCATAGACATGGCATGTATCCATGAACACACATACCAAGTATCAAGATACCCCCCACCCACCCATTACCTCCCCTTTTCCCACAGCCTGGAAAATATGTTAGGAATTTATGGTAAGGAGGCTGAGAATTTTATAACATCTCTCACAACTAGTTAATGAATAGACAATCCCAAATAGCAGCGACATAACAGCACATATCTCATACAGTGCAAACCTGCAAAAGTACTGACCCACCTGCAGTATACAAGGAAGTTTCATAATTTTCCCACAATCACTGGGATAGGTAAAAATGGCAGTTCCACCGCCTCAAATCCCACTGATCGCATAAACAGGGGGTCTCAAGTCACCAGGCTATCAAACTATACACTCTCTGTGGGATGAACAGAGAGCACAAACCTTTACACCAGTCAGAAAGACAAACCACCGACTTATTTTTACACAGACTGATTCTGCATCTTTCATAAATGGCGGACAGCAATGGTTAGAAAGAAGCAGCAAAGATCCTAAAATGTGTTAAAAAGCTAGGGACTGTATTTATAGGAAAGTAAATATGTAACAAACTATGTATTTAAAGGGGTACTCCCACGTCGCATACTCACCCGTCTTCGTTCCTCTAAAATCTTCTGTCTTCCGGCTTTGTTTCATCATTGGTGGGCGGGGTCACATATGCAAAGTCAAGCGGCGAGATGCCGCCGGCCCTGCGTGCGTGCTCATACACCAGTCTACCCTTCACAATGCGAATACAGACCCGACACCCTGCGGGTCTGTATTCGCATTGTGAAGGTTAGACTGGTGTATGAGCTTGCACGCAGGGCCGGCGGCATCTCGCCGCTTGGCTTTGCATATGTGACCCCGGAGCGGAGCGGAGCAGCATCGCTTCTGCCGCTGCTGGCTTCATGCAGGGCAGAAGCATAGCGATGTGCCTGTGCCGGCGTCTAACAGTCCCCAGCATCCGCCTATTACAGCGGATGCCGGGGAGTTAGATGCCGGCACAGGTGAAGCCAGCAACATCGCTATGCTTCTGCCCTGCATGAAGACAGCAGCGGCAGAAGCGATGCTGTTATTCCGCTCCTCCGCCCCAGAATAGCAGCATCGCTTCTGCCGCTGCTTGCTTCATGCAGGGCAGAAGCATAGCGATGTTGATGGCTTCACCTGTCCCCCAAAGGGTAAAATACCCCCCCCCCCTCCAGGCTTGCTCCCGTGTACTTAGCCCCTCTTCCCTCCCCCCTCAGAGCAGGCAAACACATCACTTGACTCAGGAGCAGCTAGGTCAGGACTGTGGCCACAAAAAAAATGAATAAAGTGAGATAGTGGCCAAACAAAGCAGTTTTGCTGAAGCATTGTATTTAGGAAAAGTCTTACATTCACATTAATAAGCATTATAGATAGGATCCTTGTGACGGGACAACCCCTTTAATATATATTAATTAAAGGGGTTTTCCCATCTCAGTGTTTCAGCAGGCGGGCTGCAGTCTTTTCATCTCAGTTCCTGTATTTCTCCTCCCTCCCCTTTCGCTGCCAGAGAAGTCTCACAACACTCATGCAGATCAGATAATATGCAGATGCTTGTACAGAATGCACTCATTGTTATCTGTGTGTTTACATAGCGAGATAACAGACCAGGCTTTATCAGCAAAGTGCAAGTAGCTGAACTGATTGTCCTGCAGAGCTGTGACTGATATCACTTGTCTATCTCACAGGTCCGTGGTTATGGCAACACTGTAAACAATGGTAGCAATAAGGTCATATAGCAGGAGAACAAAGCAGAATTTTAAAGCAATATATTTAGGAAAAGTCTTCAATATACATAAGCTACCAGTATAGATAGGATCCTTGAGATGGGACAACCCCTTAAATTGCATAATATAATATAAAATAATTTTAGCTAACTTTTTCTGAGTGCACCCAAAATTAGTCCCAACTCCACAGCCCTGCTTTATACAAATTGCTGTGAGGGCCATAGTGAACGTGTGACCCCCAGCTCCATTCAAAGAGAACACTCTGTGATCTATGGGGGGGGGGGTCCCCAACAGTGAGATCGCCAGCAATAAGAAACTATGGCTTGATTCACACTACCATTGATCAATCCCTGATGGAATCAAAACAATAGACTGTGAAACTGACAGAACATCTGATGAATATGTATCACCTTCTGTCCATATTAGTCATTGCTGAGTTTTTTTCCACCAGACAGTATGTTTTGTTTTTCTACTCAATGAAATACACTTTATGGATTGGCCTCAGTGGTCATGTGGGGTGGCAAGGTTTCTGGAGACTGAAGCATCGTGCGCGACAGCAGACTGTGGCTGCGGATAATGGAACGTTAGGGACAGGTGAATATATTTGTTTGTTTTTAAAGAGGACCTTTCATCAGTTGCGGCACATGCAGTTTTATATAACGCTGGAAAGCTGACAGCTGGACAGCTGAATTCAGCGCACTGTCGGCTTTCACGATCTGTGCCCCCGG
Source organism: Leptodactylus fuscus (assembly GCF_031893055.1). Lineage (NCBI taxonomy): Eukaryota > Metazoa > Chordata > Amphibia > Anura > Leptodactylidae > Leptodactylus > Leptodactylus fuscus. The sequence continues at coordinate 110,081,770 of NC_134271.1, read as the reverse complement.
TGAAGAGCTATCGGTGCCGGTACTGTAACTTTTACACTGTCAGAAGGGCATTCCTGACAGTCAGTCAGTAACGCCCTCCCTCACAGCAGCACCTATAGCGCTGTACTGTGAGAGCGGGGAGGAACGCCCCCCCTCCCCCCCAATACTCTTCTATGGACAGTACTGTGAGGAGAGGGAGGAGGCGTTTTCACAGTACAGTGCTATAGGCGCTGCTGTGAAGAAGGGCGTTCCTGACCTACTGTCAGGAACACCCTTCTAACGGTGAAGAGCTGCAGTACCGGCACCCATAGCTTTTCACCAGGGGCACAGATCGTGAAAGCAGACAGTGTGCGTTGAATTCAGCGTACTGTCTGCTTTCTAGCGGTATATAAAACCACATGTGCCCCAACTGATGAAAGGTCCTCTTTAAAGATACCTGCCACAGGCCCCTGTGGAGTTTACACAATTACAGGACAACTCCTTTAAAGAGGACCTTTCATGTCCTCCTGCACATGCGGTTTTATTTACTGCTAGAAAGCAAACAGGGCACTGAATTCAGCACACCGCCGGCTTTCCCGTTATGTGTCCCCAGGCTGGAGGTATCAGTTCCATTAGTTTCAGTACCGATCTCTGCCCACTGTCAGAAGGGGGTTACTGACAGTCTAGTTGGGCTGTGAGGAATGTTCCCCGCTGACTGTACTCGTCCATAGACTTGGTGGGCAGTAAGGAACGCCTCCTTTAACAGTACATGGTTATGGATGAATACTATTAGGAGTGGCAGGCCTCACAACCCAAGCTAGACTGTGAGGAACGTCCTTCTGACAGTGAGGAGAGAGTTGTTGTTATAACGGCATGGATATCTCCAGCCCCGGGGCAGATAACGGGAAAGCCCACAGTAAGCTGAACTCATTGCACCGTCAGCCTTCTAGCGGTACATGAAACCAGGGGGACATGAAAGGTTCTCTAAGTGCTCATTTACTGTATTTGCCTTCAGTACAGCAGTCAATAGATATTCTTGGAAAATAAGGCTCCGCCTCTGGTGCACTGAAGGCTGATTTCCATAGCCATAAGATGATTGTCTCTGCATTGTTGTGGCCACAAAGGTATGTATCTGTTCCTATTAAAGCCTACAACATCACATTATTATTAGTTTGGGATGTATTTTGGACCAGCCAAGTGAGCGATGCGAAGCTGCAATACCCCGTACAGCCACTATACACTTAGGTAGGTCAATATTTTAATCTCTTTAAAAGCCCTTTTAATCGGACAGGCTAGTGAGGTCAGGTGGATATGGGGCTACAGTACGTAAGCATCACTTCTGTTGTTGCTCAATTGTTGTCTTCTAGCAGAAGTACCTGCCGCATAAGACTGCCGTGGCCAATAAGTGGCCTCAGGAAGGGAATCGGGGACGCCACAGGTCACGTGACTACTGAGGCCAATCAGCAGCCTCAGTGGAGGGGAACCGCAATGTCACAGCCAGCAAGAAATTCCAGAGCAAGAAGGCAGCCGAGTTGCAGGACCAGACTGCACTACAAGCACCCAGGACAGGAGAGAATTTTTTTTTTTGTCATCTCCCCTGGCCTATTTTAATCCTGATTTATTTGCCCGGACAATCTCTGATTTTTGCAGCCTAAAAATAACTGCACTGGAGTCAAAAAAAAAAACAAACCCTCAGTGTGAACTTACTCTTGACTCTGACATATCACCTGCTTGCTTCAGTAAACTGCATCTTGATGCTCATATGCCCAAATAGGATGTAAAAAGTTCTGCAGTTGCCATGATGTATTACACACACACACATTCACCTGAACAAATGCCAAGTAACACTACATGGGACAATGCAGTGGGCACTGCCAGCTGAATCTTTCCCACACACTCAGCTGTCTGCCAGTTGTGACAAGGGCTGGCCGGGCAGGGACCAGTAGATCCCACTCATCTGGTTATTCAGATACCTTCATAGTCTGGACTCTGATTCTCTCACAGAATAATCTCATAGAGAATCAGCAGCTCCACTACCACTGACGTCATTATAATACCACACAGACGTCAGAGCTACTCTAATAAACAGCGCACACGTGATAATCGGCCGCACAGGTACATAAAAGCCATAGACACCGCCGTCCGTGCTGACAGCCCCAACACTCACCGGAGACACCGAACTCTATCCTATGGTCCTGCACGGCTCCCGCACTCTGTAAATTCAAATCAGCGGAAGCTCTCCGCCATTGGTCAGATTACAGGACTCTGATTGGCTGAGCCACTGTTACTACTAAGCGGCTATTTGCTTTTCAATGTGCGTCACGGCTACAAGGGGCGGGCCCTCGTTTCGCATGCGCGATACTGATACAGGCAAATAGTACGCATGCGCTCCGAGTCGGGGCTGTAAGTGACTTACGGACTTGGTGCTTGTGGAAAAGAGTTGCCGTTGACAACTCCATTGTAGACCGTTCCCTAGTGAGATAACTAGAATGGAGTTGCTGAGGAGAAGACCTACCAGGAACATGTCTATTCTAGATAATTCACTGGTGAGGTGATAGGGAGAGGACCTACTAGGAACATCTCCATTATATTCACTGGTGAGGTGCTGGGGAGAGGACCTACTAGGAACATCTCCATCATATTCACTGGTGAGGTGATAGGGAGAAGACCTACTAGGAACATCTCCATCATATTCACTGGTGAGGTGATAGGGAGAAGACCTACTAGGAACATCTCCATTCTAGATAATTCACTGGTGAGGTGATAGGGAGAAGACCTACTAGGAACATCTCCATCATATTCACTGGTGAGGTGATAGGGAGAGGACCTACTAGGAACATCTCCATTATATTCACTGGTGAGGTGATAGGGAGAAGACCTACTAGGAACATCTCCATCATATTCACTGGTGAGGTGCTGGGGAGAAGACCTACTAGGAACATCTCCATTATATTCACTGGTGAGGTGATAGGGAGAAGACCTACTAGGAACATCTCCATTCTAGATAATTCACTGGTGAGGTGATAGGGAGAAGACCTACTAGGAACATCTCCATCATATTCACTGGTGAGGTGCTGGGGAGAGGACCTACTAGGAACATCTCCATTATATTCACTGGTGAGGTGCTGGGGAGAGGACCTATTAGGAACATCTCCATTATATTCACTGGTGAGGTGCTGGGGAGAGGACCTACTAGGAACATGTCTATTCTAGATAATTCACTGGTAAGGTGATAGGGAGAGGACCTACTAGGAACATCTCCATCATATTCACTGGTGAGGTGCTGGGGAGAGGACCTACTAGGAACATCTCCATCATATTCACTGGTGAGGTGCTGGGGAGAGGACCTACTAGGAACATCTCCATTATATTCACTGGTGAGGTGCTGGGGAGAGGACCTACTAGGAACATCTCCATTATATTCACTGGTGAGGTGCTGGGGAGAGGACCTACTAGGAACATCTACATTATATTCACTGGTGAGGTGCTGGGGAGAGGACCTACTAGGAACATCTCCATCATATTCACTGGTGAGGTGCTGGGGAGAGGACCTACTAGGAACATCTCCATTATATTCACTGGTGAGGTGCTGGGGAGAGGACCTACTAGGAACATCTCCATTATATTCACTGGTGAGGTGCTGGGGAGAGGACCTACTAGGAACATCTCCATCATATTCACTGGTGAGGTGATAGGGAGAAGACCTAATAGGAACATCTCCATTCTAGATAATTCACTGGTGAGGTGATAGGGAGAAGACCTACTAGGAACATCTCCATTATATTCACTGGTGAGGTGCTGGGGAGAGGACCTACTAGGAACATCTCCATTATATTCACTGGTGAGGTGATAGGGAGAAGACCTACTAGGAACATCTCCATTATATTCACTGGTGAGGTGATAGGGAGAGGACCTACTAGGAACATCTCCATCATATTCACTGGTGAGGTGCTGGGGAGAGGACCTACTAGGAACATCTCCATTATATTCACTGGTGAGGTGCTGGGGAGAGGACCTACTAGGAACATCTCCATTATATTCACTGGTGAGGTGATAGGGAGAAGACCTACTAGGAACATCTCCATTATATTCACTGGTGAGGTGCTGGGGAGAGGACCTACTAGGAACATCTCCATTATATTCACTGGTGAGGTGATAGGGAGAGGACCTACTAGGAACATCTCCATCATATTCACTGGTGAGGTGATAGGGAGAAGACCTACTAGGAACATCTCCATCATATTCACTGGTGAGGTGATAGGGAGAGGACCTACTAGGAACATCTCCATTATATTCACTGGTGAGGTGATAGGGAGAAGACCTACTAGGAACATCTCCATTATATTCACTGGTGAGGTGATAGGGAGAAGACCTACTAGGAACATCTCCATTCTAGATAATTCACTGGTGAGGTGATAGGGAGAGGACCTACTAGGAACATCTCCATTATATTCACTGGTAAGGTGATAGAGAGAAGACCTACTAGGAACATCTCCATCATATTCACTGGTGAGGTGATAGGGAGAGGACCTACTAGGAACATCTCCATTATATTCACTGGTGAGGTGATAGGGAGAGGACCTACTAGGAACATCTCCATTATATTCACTGGTGAGGTGCTGGGGAGAGGACCTACTAGGAACATCTCCATTATATTCACTGGTGAGGTGCTGGGGAGAGGACCTACTAGGAACATCTCCATTATATTCACTGGTGAGGTGATAGGGAGAAGACCTACTAGGAACATCTCCATTATATTCACTGGTGAGGTGATAGGGAGAAGACCTACTAGGAACATCTCCATTATATTCACTGGTGAGGTGATAGGGAGAAGACCTACTAGGAACATCTCCATCATATTCACTGGTGAGGTGATAGGGAGAGGACCTACTAGGAACATCTCCATTATATTCACTGGTGAGGTGATAGGGAGAAGACCTACTAGGAACATCTCCATCATATTCACTGGTGAGGTGATAGGGAGAGGACCTACTAGGAACATCTCCATCATATTCACTGGTGAGGTGATAGGGAGAGGACCTATTAGGAACACCTCCATCATATTCACTGGTGAGGTGATAGGGAGAAGACCTACTAGGAACATCTCCATCATATTCACTGGTGAGGTGATAGGGAGAAGACCTACCAGGAACATCTCCATCATATTCACTGGTGAGGTGATAGGGAGAAGACCTACCAGGAACATCTCCATCATATTCACTGGTGAGGTGATAGGGAGAAGACCTACCAGGAACATCTCCATTCTAGATAATTCACTGGTGAGGTGATAGGGAGAGGACCTACTAGGAACATCTCCATCATATTCACTGGTGAGGTGATAGGGAGAGGACCTATTAGGAACACCTCCATCATATTCACTGGTGAGGTGATAGGGAGAAGACCTACTAGGAACATCTCCATCATATTCACTGGTGAGGTGCTGGGGAGAAGACCTACTAGGAACATCTCCATTATATTCACTGGTGAGGTGATAGGGAGAAGACCTACTAGGAACATCCCCATCATATTCACTGGTGAGGTGATAGGGAGAGGACCTACTAGGAACATCTCCATCATATTCACTGTTGAGGTGATAGGGAGAGGACCTACTAGGAACATCTCCATCATATTCACTGTTGAGGTGATAGGGAGAGGACCTACTAGGAACATCTCCATCATATTCACTGGTGAGGTGATAGGGAGAGGACCTATTAGGAACACCTCCATCATATTCACTGGTGAGGTGATAGGGAGAAGACCTACTAGGAACATCTCCATTATATTCACTGGTGAGGTGATAGGGAGAAGACCTACTAGGAACATCCCCATCATATTCACTGGTGAGGTGATAGGGAGAGGACCTACTAGGAACATCTCCATCATATTCACTGTTGAGGTGATAGGGAGAGGACCTACTAGGAACATCTCCATTCTAGATAATTCACTGGTGAGGTGATAGGGAGAAGACCTACTAGGAACATCTCAATTCTAGATAATTCACTGGTGAGTTGATAGGGAGAGGACCTACTAGGAACATCTCCATAATATTCACTGGTGAGGTGATAGGGAGAAGACCTACTAGGAACATCTCCATTCTAGATAATTCACTGGTGAGGTGATAGGGAGAGGACCTACTAGGAACATCTCCATCATATTCACTGGTGAGGTGATAGGGAGAGGACCTATTAGGAACACCTCCATGATATTCACTGGTGAGGTGATAGGGAGAAGACCTACTAGGAACATCTCCATCATATTCACTGGTGAGGTGCTGGGGAGAAGACCTACTAGGAACATCTCCATTATATTCACTGGTGAGGTGATAGGGAGAAGACCTACTAGGAACATCTCCATTCTAGATAATTCATTGGTGAGGTGATAGGGAGAAGACCTACTAGGAACATCTCCGTCATATTCACTGGTGAGGTGATAGGAAGAAGATCTACTAGGAACATCTCCATCATATTCACTGGTGAGGTGATAGGGAGAAGACCTACTAGGAACATCTCCATCATATTCACTGGTGAGGTGCTGGGGAGAAGACCTACTAGGAACATCTCCATCATATTCACTGGTGAGGTGCTGGGGAGAAGACCTACTACGATCATTTCCATCATATTCACTGGTGAGGTGATAGGGAGAAGACCTACTAGGAACATCTCCATCATATTCACTGGTGAGGTGATAGGGAGAAGACCTACTAGGAACATCTCCATCATATTCACTGGTGAGGTGCTGGGGAGAAGACCTACTAGGAACATCTCCATCATATTCACTGGTGAGGTGATAGGGAGAGGACCTACCAGGAACATCTCCATCATATTCACTGGTGAGGTGATAGGGAGAAGACCTACTAGGAACATCTCCATCATATTCACTGGTGAGGTGATAGGGAGAAGACCTACTAGGAACATCTCCATCATATTCACTGGTGAGGTGATAGGGAGAAGACCTACTAGGAACATCTCCATCATATTCACTGGTGAGGTGCTGGGGAGAAGACCTACTAGGAACATCTCCATCATATTCACTGGTGAGGTGATAGGGAGAGGACCTACCAGGAACATCTCCATGATATTCACTGGTGAGGTGATAGGGAGAAGACCTACTAGGAACATCTCCATGATAGTCACTGGTGAGGTGATAGTGAGAAGACCTACTAGGAACATCTCCATCATATTCACTGGTGAGGTGATAGGGAGAAGACCTACTAGGAACATCTCCATCATATTCACTGGTGAGGTGCTGGGGAGAAGACCTACTAGGAACATCTCCATCATATTCACTGGTGAGGTGATAGGGAGAGGACCTACCAGGAACATCTCCATCATATTCACTGGTGAGGTGATAGGGAGAAGACCTACCAGGAACATCTCCATCATATTCACTCGTGAGGTGATAGGGAGAAGACCTACCAGGAACATCTCCATTCTAGATAATTCACTGGTGAGGTGATAGGGAGAAGACCTACTAGGAACATCTCCATCATATTCACTGGTGAGGTGCTGGGGAGAAGACCTACTAGGAACATCTCCATCATATTCACTGGTGAGGTGATGGGGAGAAGACCTACTAGGAACATCTCCATCATATTCACTGGTGAGGTGATAGGGAGAAGACCTACCAGGAACATCTCCATCATATTCACTGGTGAGGTGATAGGGAGAAGACCTACCAGGAACATCTCCATTCTAGATAATTCACTGGTGAGGTGATAGGGAGAAGACCTACTAGGAACATCTCCATCATATTCACTGGTGAGGTGCTGGGGAGAAGACCTACTAGGAACATCTCCATCATATTCACTGTTGAGGTGATAGGGAGAGGACCTACTAGGAACATCTCCATGATATTCACTGGTGAGGTGCTGGGGAGAAGACCTACTAGGAACATCTCCATCATATTCTCTGGTGAGGTGATAGGGAGAAGACCTACTAGGAACATCTCCATCATATTCACTGGTGAGGTGATAGGGAGAAGACCTACTAGGAACATCTCCATCATATTCACTGGTGAGGTGCTGGGGAGAAGACCTACTAGGAACATCTACATCATATTCACTGGTGAGGTGATAGGGAGAAGACCTACTAGGAACATCTCCATGATATTCACTGGTGAGGTGCTGGGGAGAAGACCTACTAGGAACATCTCCATCATATTCTCTGGTGAGGTGATAGGGAGAAGACCTACTAGGAACATCTCCATGATATTCACTGGTGAGGTGATAGGGAGAGGACCTACTAGGATCATCTCCATGATATTCACTGGTGAGGTGATAGGGAGAAGACCTACTAGGAACATCTCCATGATATTCACTGGTGAGGTGCTGGGGAGAAGACCTACTAGGAACATCTCCATGATATTCACTGGTGAGGTGCTGGGGAGAAGACCTACTAGGAACATCTCCATCATATTCTCTGGTGAGGTGATAGGGAGAAGACCTACTAGGATCATCTCCATGATATTCACTGGTGAGGTGATAGGGAGAAGACCTACTAGGATCATCTCCATGATATTCACTGGTGAGGTGATAGGGAGAAGACCTATTAGGAGGCTCCTGTATATATAAATGCTGAACAATTATCAATAGGAATGGTAGAAAAACATCTCAACCTTCGTATAGATAAAATGCATGGATGCCATGTTATATGTAGGGTCAGGGGACAATCGTACACATCAGGGAGAGTGTGTGCCTACATAGGCAGTACAGAGACTTACAAGTCATTCCTGCTCCGCTAGGGATTCTGGGTAAAAAATATGCAAATCTATTCTCCAGGATGTAATTAGGAGAACAGTGCACTCTGTACACCGCCCTCTAGAGGGCAGCCTCCTTAACATCATGCATGACTCTGTTAAAAAGCCTATTAACATAATGCGGATTTAATTGCCAAATTAGTATTTCTATTCCAAAAGGAACAGATTCCCAGCTATGGACTATATATATACACTGGAACAAATAAGCTAAAACTGCAAGTGCAAAGGCCTCTTGTCTAAGGCTAGCTTCACATCTGTGTTCAGGTTTCCGTTTAGGGGATCCACTTGGTGACCCCCCCCCCCCCAAACAGAAACCTAATCTGCATAAAAAGTGGTTACCTTAGGAAACCTGCTGACCCCATAGACTATAATGGGGTCAGTGTGATTTCTGCTCAGTTTCCTGCCTGAAAAGGCTGAAAAATGGGGAAAGGGAAATGGAATCTCCGAACGTAGTACAAGCATTGGTGTGAACCCAGCATAAGCCATGTAGTGGTGAAACGTGTGTCGGGGTGGGTTACATCCTCTCCCAGGGCTCTAGTGTGGCTTCCCCCTTTTCATAGCAAGGGCTCATGGCATGTTTGAAAATTTCAGCACAATGGTTTTCTATTAGGGGTGCTCTGTCTGTGTATTGTTAGAATTTTGTGCATACATCCGCTGCAGTCTTCCTGCTGGTGGCATTTTTCAATTTTCGTCCTTGACTCCCCGCTTTCCAAACCCCAAAACCTTTTTTATTTTTCCGTCCACAGATCCATGTGAAGGCTTAATGTTTGAAGGACAAATTGTTCTTCGTAATTAATCTGTACAATGTACTAGAAAGCGTGAAAAAATTCAGAATGGGGTGGAACTGGAGAAAAAGTGCATTAATGAGACTTTCTTATGGGCTTCGTTTTTACAGCATTCACTCTGCAGCCAAAATGACTTGTCACCTCTATTCTGTGTTTCAGTATGATTCTGCAGATACCAAATTTATATAGCTTAATTTACATTTAATTTACACCCCTTAGCAAAAAAACGAAACTTTGCAAAAATATATTTTTTTCTTAAAGTCGCCATATTCCGACATTTCTAACTTTTTTTTATATTTCTGCATACAGGGATGCATAGGGTGTCTTTTTTTCTGGGGCCAGGTGTACTCCTTAGTTATAACATTTGTGGAATGTCTATTGATTCTGATCAATTCTTCAAATTTTTATCCGAAATGTTTAATTTTCGACTTTTAGGGAGCCTTCACACGGAGTTACGCTCCGCTCATTCTGAACGTAACACTCGTTCAGAATGAGCGGCGTAAAAACCAGATCCCATTGATTTCTATGGGTGCCGGCATACGCGCGTATCACATTGAAGGCAATAGTTAAAAAAGCCTCCCATTGATTTCAATGGGTAGCGTGCGTATGCCGGCACCTATAGAAATCAATGGGATCTGGTTTTTACTCTCTCATTCTGAACGAGTTTTACGTTCAGAATGAGCGGAGCGTATACTCTGTGTGCAGGCTCCCTTATATGTATTCAAGGGAAAGAGGGATGATTTGAAATTTTGAGTTTTACAGAGACTGGAAGAGGGGCCCATTCTCTGTTTTGCAGGTTTCCATTTCCTGCCCGAGAAACTGGACAGGGGACGGAAACCAGCAGGCAGTTTTCAAACCCATTCATTTGAATGGGTTTGCAAAGTGTCCGCCAGTGAGCGTCTTCTGCTCTCCGCTGCTAAACCGTTTCTTTTTAACCGGACACAAAGTTGGACATGCAGGACTTTGTGTCCGGTTAAAAAAAACCTGTTTCGCCGTGGAGAGCAGAAGGCACTCACCAGCGGACACTGTATGCCGGGTTTCTGTCTTCTGCCAACAGAAAATGGAAATCTGCAAAAAGGAGATCGGGCACTGGTGTGAACCCGCCCTAAGTCACAAAATGTTACTGCCCTTTATTCACCTAAATTGTCTGCAGAGCCCTATGTAGAGCCGATATACTATATACCACTATACGGTCAATGTATAGAGATATTATCGGTATATCTAAGTTGGGGGCCCACTTGGACACGTTCAGCCTCACCCGTGCTCAACCCTTAGCTACCCCTCTGCTTCCAGCAGTTGAATCAGCCAATCGGTGTAGACCTCGCTGATCAGATTCCATCCTAGATACTATCCTGCGGTTAAGTCATCAGTATACATTACACTATGGTCTCAAACAACCCCTTTAGGTAGTGAATGATATTTGGATGGTCTGAGAAGCTTGAAGCATTTCTCCACGCACTGCCTTCCATTATGGACCCCCGATATTCACTGCTCCAGTAATACAATACTGGCATCTTATTATTTGTTGTTTATTAGTTTAATCTTTACCTGTTGATACCACTAGGTGGCAGAATAGTTCAAGGAAAATTTCCCTATAAATCACCAAACTCTCTATCTGCATGTATTGTAACAACATATAAAATAATAGGCTTTTTACTATTAATATACTGCAATGTACCTCACTTCCTGTAACTCAGATCAAGTACAAATTAGAGACGGCAGTTGTATAAAAACAATGTAGAAAACCTCCAGCAGAGAGACCACATCCTGACAGTCATCCCTGCCACACCTGTATGGTCAGCGTATAGCAGTGATGGCGAACCTTTTTGAGACCGAGTGCCTAAACTGCAACCCAAAACCAAATAAATTATCACGGAGTGCCAACACGGCAATTTAACCTTAAAACTCTGTGGGTCCACAATTGCGGACCCACAAATTACAGTCATGTGACTGGGGCTTTACAGATCTTGTACTGAAAGGTAAAGGTCTCTGCATTCTGTACTTTTAAACAATTAATTTTCACTATTTACATCGCACAGGATCTGTTTTATAGTTTACCGTGCAATGTTATTACATCCTGTACTAATTTCACGTCTGCTATAAAACAAATACTGTGTGATATACATAGTGAGGGGACCCCACACAGTACAATCTGCCCCTCAGTGGCCCCCCGCACAGTACAATCTGCCCCTCAGTGGCCCCCCACACAGTACAATCTGCCCCTCAGTGGCCCCCCACACAGTACAATCTGGCCCACAGTGGCCCCCACACAGGATTATACCTGTATACTCCACAGTAGCCCCCTCCCACACAGCATGAACTGGTCCACAGTAGCCCCCTCCCACACAGCATGAACTGGTCCACAGTAGCCCCCTCCCACACAGCATGAACTGGTCCACAGTAGCCCCCTCCCACACAACATGAACTGGTCCACAGTAGCCCCCTCCCACACAACATGAACTGGTCCACAGTAGCCCCCTCCCACACAACATGTAATGGTCCACAATAGCCCCCTCCCACACAACATGAAATGGTCCACAGTAGCCCCCTCCCACAGAGCATGAAAGATCCACAGTAGCCCCCTCCTACACAACATGAAATGGTCCACAGTAGCCCCCTCCCACACAACATGAAATGGTCCACAGTAGCCCCCTCCCACACAGCATGAAATGGTCCAGAGTAGCCCCCTCCCACACAACATGAACTGGTCCACAGTAGCCCCCTCCCACAGAGCATGAAAGATCCACAGTAGCAGCATAAAATGGTCCACAGTAGCCCCCTACCCGCACAGCATGAAAGTCTACAGTAGCCCCCTCCCACACAACATGAAAGGTCCACAGTAGCCCCCTCCCATACAGCATAAAATGGTCCACAGTAGCCCCCTACCCACACAGCATGAAAGTCTACAGTAGCCCCCTCCTACACAACATGAAATGTCTACCGTTGCCCCCCTCCCCTGACAGTGCAAACAAACACAATATAGTTACCTGAAGAGCTGCCGGGTGTTCTCTCTTCTGTTCACTGCGCGCGCTGATGACTTACGTCATCACGCCCGCGCTTGTTCAGAGGTCACACTCTGTAGTCAGTGTAGGCCGCGTAGTACGCGTGGCCTACACTGAGCTACACTGACAGCTTTCAGCTGGATGCGCATTTGCACAACCAGCTGAAGGCAGCGATCGCTCACTAACAGGGAATCCTGCATCGGATTCGCCGTTAGTGAGCGATCAGGGCGACAGCACGCGTGCCAGCAGAGGGGGCTCTGCGTGCCCTCTCTGGCACGCGTGCCATAGGTTCGCCATCACTGGCGTATAGTATAATAACATAATGGCAGCCATAAAGGAGTTAAAGGGCAATTCCACCTGTATTATTTTCAGCCCTGTCTTTATTGAGGGAACTTGTCTTTTACGCTAGTACACACTGTGTTTCGGTATTACACTGTAGGTGATTTGTCACTCACCGATTTTGGGTAACTCTCTATAGATTTGATTGGTTACTGCACAGAGCTCTGATAAGTGACTACTGCTCAGCTGCAATGACTATTAGAGTCAGAAATCCACCCCCTATCTGATGACATCAGAGGCTCGGGCTGCTGGGTTATTACTTCTATGGAGCTGTAGAAGAGCCCCAATCCATTGTTGTATTTGTGCTCCTCAGATTTTAACCCTTTCCTTCTAATACAATTTTCTGGACTTTCGTGTAGTTTTTTCCTCCCTGTCTTCAAGAGTCATCTTGAGCCATGGCTTTTTATTCTGGGTGTGACATGACCGAAAGATTGCACTTAGGCCATTGTATGTTTTTTTTTCCATGACATATTCACTGTAGAAGACAAATACTTGGGGAAAGGGGATTATATGACTTTTTTTTTTTATAGATGTTTATATTTAGTTCCCATAGGGGATTTTACCATGTAATCACCTATGCTATACACCACAATTCGGCAGTGATTGTGATGTCATAGGCAGTGCTTAATAGGAGGATTACAATGAGAAGACTGGGAGCAATTCCAAGTCTCCCTGCTGCCTTAGTAACTGAACGGCACCTGTGATCTCATCGGGGTGGGGGGAGCCAGAGGTCAGAGAGAGCCCCCTCCCTCAGACTGAGTTCTCAGATACCATTGTTACATTTGAGAGGTTAATGTCTGTGATCAGAGGCAGGTGTCCTATGGGTATCCAGAACTGCCACCATATATAAAGGGAGAAAGGAATGGTGTTGATATGGAAATGTGGAGAATGTTCTTGTATCATATCAGGTCATTGCTCTTCACAGCCTGATTTTAGCTACAGATAAGAGGACCTGTTACCACTCCTAACATATCTGTCTTATAATTGTAAATCATTGTATTCTTAATAATATAACAGTCCTGTAGCATCTTTTCTTAGAACTGTGTGTTGTGATCTCCCCTATTATTCCTTGTAGAAATGTATGAATACATTGACAATTGTCTTATTAGGTGGTAGTGTGTATCTACATGCTCTGACACTGTCAGAATTGTTATTTTTTATATGTTACCCTGATATTCCCCTATATTCTTGGTAGAAATTGTGGGGAAGGTAGCTTGGTAGCAGTAATGGTGTGGACCCAACCAGAGATAGGGACACAGTGTCTGGTGCAAACAGGTTTATTTGGAAAAACAACAAAACAAACTGTTAGGAACCTGACGCAACAATAATAACTGTGAGTCTTGGGCAACTAGAATCCCCAGGCACCAAGGCAAAAACAGTCCTGAGTGTACTACGCTCTCCTAACCAGGGGCAGAACCAGGCCCCGGGGTTCTTTGCTAGAGCTCCTGATGGTGGAGTTAGACTTGGTTAGATCCAAGGCCCAGGGTGTCGGGTCTGTATTTGCATTGTGAATGCTAGACTGGTCTATGAGCATGCACGCAGGGCCGGCGGCATCTCGACGCTTGGCTTTGCATATGTGACCGCGGAGTGGAATAACAGCATCGCTTCTGCCGCTGTTGGCTTCATGCAGGGCAGAAGCATAGCGATGTTGCTGGCTTCACCTGCCGGCGTCTAGCCCCCCCCCCCCCCCTCCAGGCTCGCTCCCGTGCACTTAGCCCCTCCTCCCTCCCCCCCCTGAGAGCAGCAGATACATCACTTGACTCATGAGCAGCTAGGTCAGGGCTGTGGCCACAAAAAATGAATAAAGTAATATAGTGGACAATCAAAGCAGTTTTGCTGAAGCATTGTATTTAGGAAAAGTCTTACATTCACATTAACAAGCATTATAGATAGGATCCTTGTGATGGGACAACCCCTTTAACTTCAGGAGGAAATGTCAAACAAAAACCCTGCTCGTCCAAGCACTAACTAAACAGTAAAACGCTAACTATATGTGTAGCATACCACCAACCACACAAACAAAAAAAATAGCACAGTACAGTCTCGCCAGACTCTCAGTATTTGAGGACAGACCCAGGCGCCTCCCCTTACTCTCAGGATCTGCCCTAAAGTGCAGGCTCTGCAGCCTCTTATGGCCCAGTAACGAGACTGAGACCTACACCGGGGCTGAGGTCTACACAAAACCTGCACTGAACCACACATATGTCAGAAACCTCGGGAGATATACCGTGATTCCAGCACTCTGCCTGTCACCTTCTCACAAAATGTATGAATACATTGACAATTGTCTTACTAGGTGTGTCTCTACATGGTATGACAGTGTCAGAATTGTTCTTTTTTTATAGGAAATACAAGCAATTGCTTATAAATGTGTGTTGTGACATCTCATTAATGGCTATCACTGTTTTTCACAATGGAAGAGAAGAGACTAAAAGGTGATGTCCAGACATTCGGACTTTGGTACTACTTTTCGCCATTGTTGGATTTCAATGAATTCTGTATTTTTAGGTTCCAGATTACTGTAACCTTGCTGTTATTTAATTATGTAGATTTCCCTTATCTAGGATTACTATTTTGGCCCTTTACAATTATGGCAACATTCCATATATCATAGCCATCCTGGATCCAGCGTGACAGTCCAAAATTCTGGGTGCTGTACAGTGGTGAAGTCGAGAGCTATTTGCTGTCTGCTTCACCATTTGGCTCCTGTCTCTTCTCCCGACAGCTGGGAAGAAGGCAGAGGTGATGTACATTGTGTCTGCTACTCCCTGAAGCTCAGAGACCTGCAACGGAACGAGGTGAGGTGAGTATTTTGGAGCTCCATTTCCTTGTAAATTGCTGTTTTATTCATACACAAATGAAAGTGCTATGAGAGTTTTTGTTTTAGCTTGCCCAGGCTTTGGTCTTAGCTGTAAATTCCTGGGCAACACACTTTTCCCCTAATTTGTATATGCATAAAAGGTCAATATACTTGAAAATGAGTCTGCAAAGCTGAATAACAGAGACATATTTAAAAGCTGTAGAAACACCTCTACAAGGTACTGTAGGTTTATAACTAATTTACTGCTGACAGGCTCCTTTTAAGGGGACATTATACTTTGGCTATATTAATGGAGACATTGTATAGTGTGGGAGCTGAAATTGGGTAACGTGTTGTGAGGGACATTACATTGTAGTGGCCACAATGAGGGGGGACATTATACAGTGAATATACTGACGCCCTCTGGATCTTTAGATGCTCCCTTTGCTGCATCAGCAGCCAACACTCCTTTCTTCGGGATGGAAATCCCATGTATACGCGGCATTTCAATCAGTTCTACTTCCTCGGGTTCGGGCAGAGCCGACAGCGCATGTGGATTTTGATTCCGAAGAACATAGCGTTGGCTATTCCCACGTTGGGTCAACTAAAAATGGAATATACCAATGATAGACTCCTTTAAAGAAGTGAAAAGCAGAACAAAGCCAAAAGTAGAACCAATATATAACAATCTATATTGAAAAATGATCAAATAAATACATAAATAAAACATTCAACGCTGGGGCTATAAGACGATACACATAGGGCTTAAATATATGTCCAAATATTATATTATGCTATATCAAAAGTATATAAGACTCAATAGATTTCATTTATAAGCTATGGAGTATCATCTTGTTGTTTTCAGATTGATAACATTGAAGAGGAACAGAGTCTTGTGCTCCCAATATTCTTCTGTCTCCATCTGTACACCTGTTTTTGTTGTTTGTCTGCCATGTTCTGCTGGCCCACTTCTTCATTTTAGAGTCTTCTGTTTTTTTTCTTATATATCGCATTGCTTCTCCAATTGATGGTGAAATATATCAATATCCTCACCTATTTGTTCTTCATTAAGGTTTATGCTCTATTTCTTTTTAAATAATATTCAGTATTTCTTTATTAAAGGGATTCCATATGCAGCTCCTGCTCCCAGATACCAGGGGCAAAGACAGCAGGCGGGTGGTGAAAAAGGGAGTGGACATCGTGAGTTGGGGTAGCTATGACCCACTGCCGTGGACAGTGGGACTGCAAATGTAAGATTGTCCCTCTGTCCAAAGGGAACCCCCTGCTACCATAGGGCCCCGTGCAAGTGCATCGTTAGCCCTATGGTTAAAGCGGTTCTGGGTGATAGACCTATTTAATAAACGATGCCTAGAACACCTCAGAACTATCAGAACCATAAATCAGAGTAAGCCTTTATCGGAGATACAAATTTCATCCTCATCCTCTTTGTGGAAACAGGGAACTACTTGTGCACAGGGTCTCTAGGTGTGAAGTTCCTGTGTGGTTGGGGGTGTCTCCTGTTGAAGAAGACTTTCTGCTAAAATGTGCATTAGGACTGATACTACATGCAAGGGTCCTAATGTTCATTCTGTGTAATATACTGTGTGTATTTTAATTGTAATGCTGTCATTACCCAGCTGTGGTTGTTATCCATTAGGGGTCTCTATACCTCTGATACATTTTATAATGTAGCTCAGGAATTATTTATAGCACCTACTTTACTGATCAAGCTTATTCACACGAATGGGAAAAAAGGATTTGGTATGGCTGATTTTGACATAGAAGAACTCAAATGACTGCTCGGAACCGTGGCCTTAATACCATCAAATGTCTTATGGACCCGCCACTGAATGGTTGCATTACCAGCAGATTGTCCATTTTGTTTTTACCCAGTACGGCTCTCTGAAGGTGTCCCCACCGACTGTCTTTGAAAAACTGTGTCGTGCGGGCACCTCTACTGCAGGCCTTATCTCTGGCATTTATGGTATCCTCTCCTCCTCTGGACGGCAGGGCCCCATATCGCATAAATATATGGAGAGGTGGTCTGGGGCCTTGAACAGGCAGATCTCCCCGAACCAATGGCAAATTATCTGGTCCCGTGCAGCTAAATCCTCCACCTGTGTTACATTCCGGGAGACTCAGTACAAGCTACTTATGCACTGGTACCATACCCCAGCCTTGCTCCACTCCCTTAATCCTAACATATCTTCCCGTTGCCGAACAGGAGTGGGTACCCTGTATCATATTTTTTGGGACTGTCCAGGGATCTGTCCATTCTGGCTGGAGGTCAAGTCCCTTACAGACACTCTATTTATTCAAGGTGTCCCTTTAGATCCCCTCATCTATCTCCTCAATCTCCCCCCTGCTCATCTGAGTAAGCACACCTCTAAATTGTTTCTTTATCTCTGTACCGCAGCCAAAACTCTCATCGCTCTCCGATAAGTTAAGGATGTCCGTAGCATGGAGAACTTGACAGCCACACTTAATCATACTGTTGAGGCGTTCCAGGCTATATGGTCATCTTGGGATGCATACTGTATTTTGAATGGTCTCTGACTCCTTCCCTTTCCCTTCCTCCACCCCCTCATTTCTACTCTCAGGTTTTTGTGATGTGCATACATTTCCAGTCTATTTGACATTATATGCATTGCTTCACGTTCATGTTTTTTAGGTTTTCAACTCTTGTGTTGTATTGTATTTTACAAAAATCCTTTCAATAAAAATTACAGTTCAAGGGTGCATTCACACTACGTATACTGAAGCTTATTCTGAACGTAAAACACGTTCAGAATAAGCGGCGTATAAAGCAGCTCCATTAATTTCTATGGGAGCCGACATACGAGCGCTCCCCATAGAAATGAATGGGCTGCATCTTTCATGACGAGCACTCCCATTGAAGTGAATGGAAAGTGCTCGCGTGTACGGCTAGCTCTGCTCATGCCGAGCCGTACACGCAGCGCTTCCCATTCACTTCAATGGGACTGCTCGTAGTGAAAAAAGCAGCCCATTCATTTCTATGAGGAGCGCTCGTATGCCGGCTCCCATAGAGATGAATGGAGCTGCTTTAGACGCCGCTTATTCTGAACGTGTTTTACGTTCAGAATAAGCTTCAGTATACGTAGTGTGAATGCACCCCAAAAAAAAAAATGTCTTATGGATACACTGGAATTTAAATTTTGAGGGAGACTGAAGTATTTCATGGCTGCGGCTTCCGACGTTCTCTCTGTGCCCACTGCATTAATCTTCCACAATGTGTGTGCTGTGCCCCAATCCCTGCCCACAGAATACATGCACTAGTCCTTCAAGAAGTTGTTGTACCTTGCAATCTGTTCCCAAACTATCCCCTGTGCCTGTAGACTATTTAAGGCACCTTCCGACATAAGGTCTCTGTTAAGATCAACAACATACCACAAGGTAAACTTTTTCTCCCACCTGATTAGAGAAACCAAATACTCTCTTGGGGAGGTAATTATAAGATTATGTGTCATCTGGTATCCAGAAGACTTTGGGTTTTATTTCTTGGCACGGCTGGTAGCCTACGCTATTTCAAGATGCACAAGAAATTATAGAATCCAGTACTGCAAGGGTGAGAATAAAATGTCTTTACAAAAACTTGTGCCACCTACCACAATGCACAAACTTCTGCCAGAATCCGGGTGCTGTTTGGCTGTCTCTGTTGGCAGGAGGTATGTCCGCTCCCTTCTTCACCATTTGGTTTCTGTCTCTGCTCCTGGTATCTTGGGAACAGTAGATGTAATGTAGTGGTGAACCTAGCCTCTCTGCTGCTAGTGGTAACATTACAGAGAATACGGTGCAGTAACATTTTGTTACTTACAGGAGATGTCTGCTCACATTTCCAGTCTCTTCCCTTTGGACCGCCATGACCACTTCCAGTTGTGACTTGTCTCTGTAAAGTTTGCAACAGACATCTTTGACTCCTCATTTCTTCACACACCCAACCCATAAGCCGAATTTTTCAGCACAGTTTTTGTGCTGAAAAAGCCCCCCTCGGCTTATACTCGAATAAAGCAAAAAAAAAAGAAAAAAAAAATGTTATTGGGAGGGGAGTCTATGACCAGCCGCAATAGTAATGTATAGAATCTCCCATAGAATAGTGAAAAAAAAAGAAGCTTTAAAAAAATATAATAAAAAAATAAAGTGAGTAAAAGTTCTAAATCCCTCCTTTCCCTAGAATACATATAAAAGTAGAAAATGACTGTGAAACACAAAGACATTAGGTATCCCTGTGTCTGACAGTGCCCGGTCTACTGAATATAGGGGATCTGCAGTGCTCCTGTTCCGTCGGGAAGGGGTTAATACGAGCACTGCAGATACCCCATGTTCAGCCAGGCTGAATTCCAAGTGGGGGGAAAAAAACTCAGTCTTCATGCTCAGGGAAGGGGCAGACAGACAACCAAAACACCACCTCATCTTCCCCAGCACCTATTGCACCCAAAAACTCAGACTATTTTAATTTTTGAAATTTTCCAGTAGCTGCTGCATTTCCCCCCTAGGTTTATACTTGAGTCAATAAGTTTTCCCAGTTTTTTTGTGGTAAAATTAGGGGTCTTGGCTTATATTCGGGTCGGCTTATACTCGAGTATATACGGTATATATATATATATATATATATATATATATATATATATATATATATATATATATTGCCCCTTCTATTCATAATGTCCCCTAATGAACGCTTTTATAAATGTCTCTTGCACGCCAAATTATGTTCCACAGTGGCCTCTGCAGCCACTTTTATGCCTCATAGCGGTCTCTGCAGCCTCTATTATACCCCACAGTGGCACAATAGACTGTGGGGTATAATAGAGGCTGCAGGGGGGGCCGCTGTGGGGCATAATAGAGGTTGGGTTGGCCACTGTACGGCATAATAGAGATTGGGTGGGCCCCTGTGGGGTATAATAGAGGTTGCAGGGGCCACAGTGGATCCTGAAACCTCTATTATGCCCCATAGTGGCTCACCCATGAACTATTATTATACTCTGGGGTCTTTTCAGACTCCGGAGTATAATAATTGGAGACCCAGGGGAGGTGAAGAAACATAATAAACACAGTTACTAACTCACCTCTCCTTGATCTGCTGTTACTCCTAGTACAGGCTTCAGGCCTTCATTGTAATGCCCCAGACATCACATGGACATTCCATGTGACATCTGGAACATTACCATAAAGGCCTGAAGCTTGCTAGGAGTGACTTCGGATCCAGGAGAGGTGAGTAACAGTGTTTTTTTTATGTTCCTCCGGTAGTTGTCAGGGTTTGTGTACCCGGGTCTGCTCACAACCGCCTCTGCTCCCCTCTTCTTCATCCTATAGCAGAAGGAGAGGCGGGGGGCGCCCATGAGCAGGACTGAGGAGGTAGGGAAATGGGACGCTACTGGCTGGGGATACTTCAGCAGGTAGTGGCCTATAAAAATAAAAAAATTGTCCTTACTCACCTAACTTGTGATTCCTTGATGGAGCCAGGGCTGCCGCCTCTTCACCTGGCAATAAGACATCTGTGACTCAGCTCAGGATGACGTCTTATGATTGCCGCCTGCACTGAGACGCACAGGTATAAGCCAGCCTAGGACAGGGCCGCTCAGTTTTGTTTTCAGAGCAGCTTGTCTTGGGCTAGTTTATAAAAAAAAAAGCAAAGCCGCCCTACCACAAGTGCCGCCTTAGGCGGCTGCCTCACCTTGCCTCATTAGTGGTGTGCCCCTGACTGATGTCACTTTTTGTTTGATCCAGCCTATAAACTTTGGGGGCAATATATAAACTTTCTTGGTACCAGGAGAGGGACATTATACTGTGGGTGAACCAGAAGCAGGGCTTTATACTGTGGGAGCAACTGGAGGGGGACATTATAATGTAGGAACATACTGTGCCACTATAGGAGAGTTATTCTGGGGCACAGAGAGACATAGAAGAAGCACCAGAGCACCAATGAACTGGATTCTGTGTATTCTAGAACTGTTCCCATTAGTTAAAGGGGACAGCTGAAATGCCAGATGTGGGCACTCATATGGCTACAGCCACAACACTGCTCCTGTAAGGAATAAAGCAGAAACACTACCGCCCCTCTTCATTGTACTCTTACTGATCAGATGTTGATAGTATATCCTTAGAACAGGCTATCAATATTCTAGTTCTGGAGAACCCCCTTCCAGCCCATTCAGATGGCTGTGTACCAGCAGCATTTCCCGTACTGGCCGCAGAACTGGACTCATAGCATCAGAGATGATTTCAGTTGGGACAATAGACTTGTAGTAATTTGGGAACTCGCAGTATCATAAATCACTATCATGCTGTGAATGT
This sequence comes from Leptodactylus fuscus, assembly GCF_031893055.1. NCBI lineage: Eukaryota > Metazoa > Chordata > Amphibia > Anura > Leptodactylidae > Leptodactylus > Leptodactylus fuscus. The sequence goes on along the minus strand of NC_134271.1, from coordinate 110,059,817 downwards.
AGTTCACATAATCCCTGGTTAGTCCAGGAAATGCATCTGTCATCTGGGTCCCCTGAATGGGCCCTAGAAACTATTATTAGGATTATTTTCGAGCACCATTAATTCCAGCTTCCATTGTGCGGGCCATATGTTATGTGGTGGTACTGAATTCCAGAGTATAGGGGAAGTACAAGAGAAATCCTGAAGATGATCATGAAAGACAGATAAGGATGGTTTTGTGGGGATTATGTGTGTGGTGGTATCGGAGGATTAGGTCACAGATATCTGGAGGAGGGCAGGTTGCCTTGTATGACCGTGCTAAGGTTTTGAATTCAATTCATTGGGCAATAGGTAGCCAGAGAATGAATTTGCAAAGGCAGAATCAATGGTTACCCCAAGACAGTGAACCTGTGGGGTTGTTAAGTGTGATTGATGGCATAGGCTGTGTGAGATGGAGGAAAGATGCTTCTTTTTATTATCTTTGCTAAGTTTTAAAAAGCGGGAGAAGGAGGAGGATATAGCTAATAGAGATCCTTAGGGTTATGTTCACACCGCAGAAATAGAAGAGGAATTTAGGGTGGGCTGCATCTTCCAGGGTCCAGAAATTGTCACCGATTTGGAGGTGGAATCTGTCTCAGAATAAGCACCAAATCCCACTGTGTGAACATACCCTTAGATTCTGGGTAGCAGACAGGTAACATTTTGGGTAGAGAGATGAATTTGAGAGACGTCAGTATAAAAGTGGTACAAGGGTCATGTGACTGTGAGTGTAAAAGTAGATTGTTGTGGGAGGCCAATAGAGAGGGCAGTATGTGAGTAGGTGGTGTATATTGGTACAAGTTATTCTGCATAGCCCTGACTAAATCTCGGTAAGGTTAATATAACATGTCCCATTTCTAATATTGTATGTATATGCACTTCCAGGTGACTACCCCGACTACACATGACAGCACACATCTAGTGTTGTCACCTAGTAGATGAACATATCTGGACCACTAACATAGTGAAGAATTCTAGGTATCCTCTAAAAGTACACACAGGGCAGTATATCAGGGCACTGGGCAGTACGTGTATACAGCCGTGGCTGTCCCTGCAGCTGCCAGTCCTGAGAAGCGCGCCCCCTGCCTATGTATAGCTATGGAAGCAATGCGCGCTCTCGCGGACAGGTACGCTCAAGTCAAGAGGGCGATGGAAAGGGGCGGGACAATATTTGAGTGACAGGCGGGCTGGACCAATGAGATGAGGCAGCCTGCTCTCTTCTGGTGACGTAGCGCTTATCTCCTTTCCACCCCATTCCTCTGGTTTCGGTGTCGTTGGGTCGGTATTATATTGTTGTCTATTCCTCTGAGGGTCACGTTACCGGAGCATTTACCCGGTCACACTGACCGAGGGCCGGAGGAGAACAGAGGCTGTGCGTGTGGCGCGGGAGAGCTGCTGCCCTCCTTCAGCCCCTCTTCTCTCCCGCCTAGCTTGGACCGCCGCCGCTGACAGACAAGGTAAGAGCTGCCCGGGGAGGGGAGCGGGCCCGGCCGCCGTTATAATGTTGGTTTATAGCCGGTGCAGAGAACAGGCCGCAGCCTCGGCGTTTCCTGAGCGCAGGGCCGGGATGGCTACGCTGTTACGGGGTTACTCCTCCGCCTCCACGGTGCGGGTTTTGCAGGATCTGCTGTATGATCGGTGCACATCCAGCTTGCATATATTTGCAGGGTGATCTGAGAGGTGTGGGGTTATTCCTCCATCTGTTTGGCATTTCCAGGTTGTGTATTTTGGTTCCTGGATATATTCTAATATTGTCAGCCAGTCTACCAGACATCCTAAGGATCAATCCTTTGTTTTTTGATACATTGTAATATTACATTGTTTTGAGTTCTAATCGAGGTCGATCAATCGATTAGAGATAATTTCCCTGACATGCCGATACCCTACAGCAGTGGTCTCCAACCTGTGGCACTACATAGCTCAGCATGCCCTGACAGTCCCTGGTGGTCCATGTATCTTCATAGCAGCTGGCCAGACACAGGTTGCACATCACTGACCTATTTTTTTTCTACTTTGTAGTCTGTTGCTAAGGAGCAACTGATAATTTGTTTTTTTTTAAGACTAGATTATGGATAACACGTTGGATAAACTAGACTTGTATCTGGCAATATTTTGTCTGCTAAAATACTGGACTTTGATGGCAACCTGGGGTCTGTATGGCACCGTTCATGTTTTATAGGACAGATCCCGAACTTCACGGCTACCAGTAAACACACGGTACTTGTCACCCACAACTCTGACTCTTAGGCTGCGAAAACGCATCCCTTTTGGCTGCGGCAAAGAACGCTGCGTTTTACAGCTCCTGCAAAGTGGCTGGGATCCTGTCTAATCTCATCCACTTATTATGGGGGGGGGGAATCTGCAGTGGAAATGCCGCAATCATTTTTGAAAATCGCAACATGTTTATTATACCTGCGGAAACACTGCATCTTCTGTATAGGGCAGAAAGTCCACAGAGGAAAACTCTGCAGACAGTCTGGAGAAACTGATAGGTGTGGGACCTCTGTCTACAGAATTGAGGTCTGTACCTGCGTGGCTTTGCTCTTTCCCTTCTATGGGAGTCCCCAAAATAGCAAAACTCTCATAGAAAAAGGTGGAGAGGGTTACACTGCAGTACATTCTTAAGATAGGAGTGCGACTCTTATGTATTGGACAATTATGGTATAGTATATTCTGTGGATATCTTGTAGATTTCTGAGAAGGAAAACCTCTAAAGGCTTGCAACGTCTTGGAAGTAATCGCAATGGATTAGCTGCTGCAAACACTGTTGGGGTGTACAGTAGTATCCACATACTGACTAAAACGGAAGCCGTTCAGGTTTTAGAGGGAACCTGTCACCTACATTTTGTACACTAAATCACCAGAGGGTCTTATTGGACTCATTGCTTCTCCTGCAACTTGTGCTGGCCTGTAGTGAATTCAGGGTGTACTGCCTGGCCCACATTGCAGAATTGCACATGTATCACTCGGTTTATAAATATAAGGCTGTTTGGGACAGCAAACCCTTGTTCTATGAGGACATGTTTGTAGTTTAATGTCCCAAATTTAGGTGACCAGTTCCCTTTTAAACATACAGCATATCAACTACTGGTGCATGACTCCCTCAAGGCTTACAGCCTTTGCAATAAAAAGGGTTTTTAGAAATTTTGCTACACTCTGTGGGAACAGTATTGTGCCTTGTTCACACTGTCCGTCCGTCATGAATTCGCCGAAATTGCAGAAAAAGCAGACTGTAAATGGTCCGTTTAAAAACCCAGTCACTTCAATGGCTTTATAAAGCAATCTGCAGGTGCAAGTTTGCAGCCTTTCCAACGTAAATCTGCTTTTTTTGGACGGACACAGTCGGACATGCAGGACTTTGTGTCCATCCAAAAAACCCCAAAACAGACTCACGATGGAGAAGCTACAAATGCCAGGAATCTGCTGACGACTCCATATTAAGTGTGTCCCCAAAAGTCTATAACATTATAGATTCTATATTATAATACATGTGGGAAGAATGAGGACATGAAGATTTTCTGCAGATTTTATCCATGCCATGTTTTTCTGATGCTTATTTTGCCCTTTGCAATGAATAAGGTGCACAACAGGTTGCTGTGATATCTATTCCAGAAAATGTCTGCTGTGTGTAGGCTCAGCCTTAGGTCTCTTTCAGACAAGTGTAATACTGCCATATTAGTGTGTGGTATTAAAACGACAACCCCCAGCCTGGCCGTAGATCTATTGACAGAAACAGTCTGCATCATGGAGATCTATGACGTGGTCAGTCCAGGTTATTACACTCGCTGTTGGGATGGATCTAGTGGCCATGATATGCTTGTTAGTAGTCATGTAGACAAATGTGGCGGCCAAACAACCGATTCATACTAAACGCCTTTGTTCCTGTAGGGGTCTTGCAGTAGTATACTGTATATCCCTCTTCCCATTGAAAACATGTGCATGGCAAAAGTAAGAAGCAATGTCTGTCAGCTCTACTATTGTCTGTCCGGCAGCTTTCTGAAGGGCCCACACTTAGAACCATACTATAGAATCCTTCATAAAACTACTGGCATCTTCCTTTCCAATTGTATGGTTTTGCCTTGTGTAGTCACAGTGCAGTGACATATGGAGTGCTGAGGCTCCGTAATATAGAACCATATCTGCTCTGTCTCCCTACAGGCCTTGCTTTATACATGAGCCTTTAGTCACCCAGTGATACAAACCAACCTTAAAGCTGTGGGTCCAGTAGCAGGTTTGTAAGTAGCCAGATCCAGTCTTGTCCTATATTCCAGCTCCTGTATTTGTTGTATATACCTCATTGAGGCTCATAGAGCACAGGAGGACAATGCGTTATACTTGTGTATAGTGCCAGCCTTGTTAGCTGTGCCAGCTTTTCTATTTGTGGAACAGTACATTGATCATGGGCATATTTTTCTACCTGCATGTCTACTATGGTGCGACTTGTACCTTTGTTCCCATGATTTTCTTTTTTTCTAGCTTTAACTATGAGCTGGGCAGGAATTCAGAGTAAAGCGGTGTGCGCTGCAGGGAGGCTGTGACATTGCTGAGCCGCTGTACCTGTGACCTTCAGGACTGGGTATAGGTGACTCACATTATGGATATGAGCATTGGACACTTATATGGGAACCATCACTTTATAACATTATAACAGTGGGCTCTGCTGCTCGCCTCATTGCTTGGCTTTGCAGTGTCTTGGTCCTGGCTTTGTTTAGTGCACACAGTTCCTTAGGAGATGGAGCAATAGTTAGTAGTTTGCAAACTATGGGTACAAATACATTAGATAATAGGAGAAAAAATTATTTTTTTTTCTAGAAACTCTTGTCAATGGGCAGTGTTTGGTATTGTAGCTTGGTGCCATTCCAGTGAATGCTGTGACATTGGACACAAGGCCAAGATTGGATGTGTTTTGAGGAGGAAAAAAAGAACCTTATTTTTCCTAATATCAATTCACGTCTTTGTTTTGGACATTGGGTTGTAGCTTCCATACTTAGACTGTTACCTGTGTGCCATTTGTATTTTAGGATAGCATGATTTGACTCCCGTAGGGCTCTATACACATGAACGTAAAATCAATTCAAGTGAATGGGGCTATTCACATAGCCTGTTAAAACGTTTAAAAAATATCAGTTATGTTGAAATTGAACATGTCCTATTTTTGCCCATTTTCACAAATCCCACAATAGTCTCAAATCTATGAGGAATCTGTGAAAACAGGAGCCCTATAGATGCAAACCGGCTGTGAAGTGCCCCTTGTCATGGCCGTGTTACATCATGGCCGTCTCAAGAGAGCCATGGGAGTGAATGTGATGTGTGCACTGTTGTACTAATGATAGTGAGAGGGGACTGCAACCCTATAGCACAGCTGAATTGGCTTGTGACTACATCGGCTAATGTTAGGTGTGTTTGGCTGTGATAGTTACAATCTCACTGACATATGACCACTTGTTCCTGTTTATTTTTAGCATTATTTTTTCCTAGCCATTGGTCTAGCAGAGATTGTATGCTGATCATTGTACTTTTCCATGTTAGCAGATTGCTATGCGTTATCACCACTATGGGGGGGGAGGGGGGCACATGGCTTCAGAGGTGGACATGCCGTATTGCACATATACTTCTGTTTTGCTTTGCCTACCAATTTGCAGTGACTTCTCGTACATATCTTGTGTGTACGCTCTACCAGTATAGAACATGTCCGTGCATGCGATATACAATTATATACTACATAACCACATTCCTACTAAAGTACTTGTATAACCCAGACCCCCAGCAGCCACAGTGATCAGGACACGTTGCAGCTCACACTATTGGGAACTCAGGTCTCTTCCCTGCAATGTCAACAAGACAGCCTTGCTTCATATGCAATGTTTCATCCAGGAAATGTCATGTTGTTGTGGTATCATGGAGGAAGTTTACAAGAGCATCTGATGTGCGCTGCTGGGTTTGTCATGTTTCCATAGTAAATAAGAGCGGCCTTTATAGATTGACATCAAAAGATTTTTTTTTTTTTCAGTGACGTCAGTCTCTTGGGTAGATGTAGTCTATAGTATTGTCCTGACGGTGTATTGTGGAAGGATTAAGACTGTTCGGACATGGGCCAGTGTCCTCCACCCTCTCCACAGTTTAGCAGGGTGATGAGTGGTACTAGTCCTAACATGGCACCCATGGAAGTCTATGGTGATCCGCTGCACCAATGTATCCTGCTGGTTCTACATCATGCACATTGCTTCTAGGAGATATTTCTGTAATGCAGTCCCGCTGCCATACAGGCTTTGAGTACAAAGATGAGTTTCATAGCTTCCCATGGAAGGGAAGCCTCTTACTGTAATGTTTTTTTTTGTTGGTCACAAAGAGCTGTAATATGTAACATAGAAGTAAGGTTTGGCACAAGACCATGTTGCATAAGCAGTGGTCACTGTGCACATGAATAAGTTACACAGATCTGTCTTTGACTGGGAAAAGGAGATCTGTATCTGGTTCACCAATGCGTTACTACACCCATGAAAGCAAGTTGTGTAACTGGATCTAAAGCCGGTGCCAGAATTTGCAGAATAATTTGTGTGTAGTCTGCAGAGCGACAGCCAAGCTCTTACTGATAGGGTTCATTTATACATGGGAAGGAAGATGGTGCTGCTCCCTATATTATATATAGGTCACCCAGAGTTGTTTGAGGGCTGTACGTTACAATCTCCACGGATGTCTGTGTGACCAGATACTGTTACCACTTGCACTATAGTAGAAAGCAATGTGAGTCTCACATGACAGTTGTACAGCATGTGGATTACTGTCTCCTGCTGCACAGCACATGCATAACATGGGCCTATAGTAAGTCCGTACATGCCCTGTAATACTGCAGCTGGAGCTGTCTGTAGGGTTATTCTGTGCCTGTGTATGCCACTAACTTCATAATCATTCTTTTTTTTTTTTTTGCCAAAGTTGTGCCACATTCCCCTTTCTGCACCTCACTTTTTGCAAAAGTGGGCAAAACAGGGATACTTCATAGGGACACTTCGGCCTCAAATTGTTTAGAACTTGCGCCACATCTCCGCTTGTTTCTGATAGGACTCCACTACAGTGCACAGACGTGTGCCTGCGTTATGATTGTTCTCCATCATGATTCAGGTGCAGATAAGACTGGTATAGGAAACTCCAATCTTAATACCCGCCCCCCTCATTAAATGTTTTGCCCTGGTATATGGAGCTGCAGGGGCTACATGTGCTGCCATATAGGCAGAGCCTTGTGCTTGATGCATATATAGCAGATGACTGGTCACATGACCGCTGCTCAGCAGCAGGAATAGCCAATTAGACAACCCAATTATGGCTTGGGTCACATCTGTGTGCGGCTCTCTGTCATTCAGGGTCAGTCGTGTGTCTGCTGGATGTTTCTTGTTTATATATTGACGCTGGAGCAGGACTCTTCTCTCTGCCAGTTTGTCAGTCTCTGCAGTGGAGACTCCGAGGATGAGAACCTACCCTAAGGGTGCCTAGTTGTGCCTGTTGGATAGTAGTGGTATCCTGTGCCAGTCTACAATGTGCCATGTCAGAGGTGGGTCACACACAGTAGATTTAGTTGGAGCGGTAGAATATTAGGTTACTTGTAGCTTGTAAACCACATGATTGGATGGATTTCCATCTCCTGACTCTGGAGTCATCTTGTGTAATAGCCACAGGTTGACCGCCCATCTTATTTTGGGCAGGCATGCCTTGTATTTCTGATGGTGTGAGTTGTAAAAATAGTTGTTGTTTTTTTTTTTTTTAATGTTTTTCTTCATAGGGTGAAATGTTCCCTTGATTCCTGCAGACTTGATGCCACACCTAAATCAGATTACACAATGTACATTCATGTCATTCTTCCATACTCCTGTGTAGCTGTAGTTACAGATAACAAGCGCTGCCACCACACCCTGCTGGCGAATTGTACTGCTAATGTCCCATCTTCACATGTAATCCACACAGCCATTAGAAAGTGAATACGGCAAATTATCACCTTGGAGGAGTGGCACAGAAGACTAGACATTGGCTACTGTCCAAGATGAGTCCTGTAGCAGTCTGCAATTACTTCTGTGTGCCCATAGGAAGGGTTCTGGGGGTGTGGGTAATGCCCAACTTCTGTTACCCATCCAAGAATTGATCTATTCTGCCTTCAAGAATCTTAAAATGTGGGGTAAAGGTGCTCAAAGTCAGAACCCAATTTTAGTGACACTTGACAACTGTGATACTGTATGTGTGTGTGTCTGGAGTGAAGAGATACCAAGAGATAAGCTAGAGGCTTTTCAGGCGGAAAGAACCTTGTTGTTATGTTTTTGTTTTTCCAAAAGCACTGCTGATTTCTGGGCATTATTAAAAAAAGCAAACAACCCAATCTAAATAAATAAATAACTAAATACAAAAACAGAAAATAATTAAAAAAAATCAATCTCTCTCTCTCTCTCTATCTATCTATCTATCTATCTATCTATCTATCTATCTATCTATCTATTTTTTAATAGCGTTACCCAGGCTCAGAAAACATGGTGGTTTCCTCCTTCTCAGGAAGTGTTACGGGTCAGTGTGACCAACAGACATGATTACTTCCTGAGAAGAAGGGCTGCCATGTTTTCTAGTTCTGGGTAACCCCTTTAGGGCTTGGATTCTCTGTAAGATTGCAGCATTACCTCACTTCATGGGAGGGTTCAGTTTTTTGTAAAAATCTGTCCATATATATAATGTTTTTCTTTAATCATTATTTTCCATAGGGACATGTTGTCTTTGCTAGTGAGTCGCAGTAATGCCTCAATTTTAGAGTGAATTATCACATAACTTTGTCACAATGGAGTCGGGAGAGAGTGTGGTCAGGAAGTGTGGGCTCACTTCAGTGCTTAGTACAGAGGGTGTGGTGCAGTGTATATACAGTACACACAGCCGCGGTAATATATGCATGTGTACATTTCCACAAGTTCTATACCTTCCTTCCTTATAGATATGAAAAGAACTGGCGCCCGTAAGTTGAAAAAAGATGATGATCCCATTTGTATTCCTTCTAGACACGAAGAGCAGTATAATGAACGCTGCTGACTTATCTGTGCGCCATTTTGTAAAGATGGTTCCAACCAAAGTGAGGTGACCTCTGTGTTGGTGTATATGCCAAGTATATCCATAGACCTCCATTCTCCTGACTGCACAACAGACTGTCCTTAACACATTGAGAATAGTCTAATACACTACTCAATATAGAAGCATCCTGAAGAATAATGTACAGTATATCACACTGTACGTTTGTGTAGAATAATTTCAGTGTCTTGTAAGTCTTGGATATTCTCTGACTACAAAATCCATAGATCAATGTAGGATGAGGCCTCCTGTATCAGCGACCATTGTAACGTGTGTACTTTACAACAAAAGCCAAGTGGCCGATTCTCCGGGACCTGCAATAATAGTGAAAGCACAGGGAAACTTAGCATCTCCATTACTCACTTTTTCCTATATCCTAGTAGCAGATTCCAAGATTGTTTCATGTGGTATACACCCATTTTATTTGGCCGACTTCTCTGCTGCCATGAAAATAAAGTGGATTGTTCTCAACACTGTGTATGTTCTTTGGCAGAGTCTGTAAGTACTTAAAATAATACGACCATGGTCTTTTGGCCTGTTTGTCCTAGAATGAACACCATACAAAAGTGTAACTTATATAAAACTAGTGAATGATGTTGTCTTGTTTATTTGCCTATGGAACAGCGCTGCTCATGTGCATAGTTTGAGTCTGGTATTGCAGCTAAATTTTGCAAGATCAGCACAGCATTACAGTCATTGTTACAGATTGGTCAGCCATTATCAGCAATTCCTTTATATACTGTCATTTCCTAGTTCCTCTCCTATTGAGTGTGTGCAGAGCAAAAAAGGGGAATATATATTCAGTCTTTGTCCACAGTAAAAATAGTGGTAAGGTTAATGTGCTGTCTATTTATAGATAGTATACGACGCACCAGGATTTAGGCTTCATTGTTGCTTGGTCAGGACACTCAGACACCCACGTGACCTAAATGATATGCTGGCACTTTTACCTGACTTGTAATGTGCAGCTGTATTCTGCTTACGTCGCAACGTTGTGCAAATGCCAAGGTTCCCATTCACTGATCCCACTGGGGCAAGACATTCAGTTATGCAATAAAGTCTCACAACCTTTATAAGACTTCTGAGTCCTACAACAACATGTATTTACCATATTCTATCCGGAGCGATAGGACAGGTCCCTCCACAGATATAATCGCAATCTGTTGCAAAGGGTGAAAACCTAGACAACTAGTCCACAAAAATCCTCAAAAACCCCTGGGAAAAAGCTGCAGCAAGTGTGGCTGTTTTACTGTGCTGTGGATTGTGTGTTGAATCTACCCTGGAACATGTATAGCTCATGGGAGCAGAACGTACAGGGTGCTATCACTTTCTATGGATGGGCAGGTGTTCCAGACATTGTCACTACCCTGGACTGCTGGGGAATCTGCCATTCAGTACCTGCATAGTTAAAGTAACCTTTCTTACAGTATTTCTGACACTAAAGGCAATCTACCACCTCCCCAAGACTACTGAACTGCTACCACCGTGTTACAGAGCACACTGCAGTGATGTATGTCAGACTACGTTCACATCTGCATCGGAGTGTCCACTGAAGACTGTCGCAGTGTCCACCCAAAATTGAGGAAAAACTCCTGCATGGAGGACTTTTTTCTCTTCTATTCCACTTTAAAACCACCCAAAAGACCCCATTATAGTCAATGGGAGCCGTCTGGATTTGTGTGTAACCACTGTTTTAGCCAGCCACCTCTCTGTTGTTCGTGTTGCCTGACGGGACCCGATCAATTGAGACACAGTGCTAGTGTTTGGTAGATTTGGAGAAAAATAACTTTGAAGTCTTATGCAAATTAGGTAGTTGGAGCACTGGGGGCGGACCCTCAGCTACGTGGACACTGCCATTGCTGCTCAAGTAGGATGTGGGAGGGGCAGTTGTCACTTCATGGGGAGGGGCAGGCAGAAGATGGTAGGGGTCTGAGCAACAGCCTCTTTCTAAATCCATGAACAATTGTGTACTCAGGTCATTGTATGTGCACACGTACCGCATCCTGCACGTGAAGTCTGCTTATTATAGTTAGCGGTGTCTGTCCACTTTATGGTAGACTTAAAATGTGTCTTTCTATTCAAGTCACATGAAAGCCAGATATTAAAAAGCTCTTGTCTTCTGCCATTGTCCTGCTGTGTCTAGACTGTGTGACCTTTGGATGTGTGTAAACCTATTTAGTAACTCTTTATAGCTGATGTTGAGCAGTAAAAGAGGGAAATGGCAGGATTGTGGTTCTAGCCGCTGCTTTGTAGGGATTTGCAGCAAAAATGAAAACTAGACAGTCCCTCTAAATCCTGAGAGGTGGGTAATGCTCAGCTGTCTGCTGTAGACTTCACTTTACTTCAGTTTCTAGCACAGGGAGTTGCTGTCTGACATATATCAATGGCTGCAACGGGGCTGCCTTATCTTTCCTGTCTGGATGAGGAGCTAGTTCCATATTATGAAGAGCGGGTTTATTATTGTGGACATCTTTAACACCATATCTAGACGGCATGCCCTTATGGAAATTACATTGAAGAATACCTAGTACGATATTTTTGTAAATGACTAGTTAAGGAGATTTATAAGAAACTTTGTAATATACCTTATCAGAAGAATGCTTCTTACTCCTATTAGAAGTCTCTCCTGCCTGATTACTCACAATACGTCTTCTCCGAAGACTCTGACAGGTTACATAGAAGTCTTTGGAGATGGGAGGGGAAAGTAGGAGTACGAGCACAGACTCGGCACAGTCACACTAGGTCTCCGCTGTTGGACTTCTGGAGAATTTGTACGACAGAGCCAGCCTGCTAAAACAGCGGGTACACACTGGTGGACCTCAGTGACTATAATGGGGGTCCTCCTTGGAGAACTCTTGTCTCCACCAATCTTTTGCAGTTTCTCGGATGCAGATGTAAGCCCACCCTAAGTGTTCAGTAGTTTTCCAGCAGGTTTTCGCAATACAGATGTGAATAAAGCACTGGTGAGAGAGAAACCTTCCTGTAATCTGCTCCATGACATCTGTGTCCTTGTGTCTCTTTCTCCTCCCCTCCCCTCTCCATATACTTCTATGAAATGCAGACTGTCTGCAGTGAGACTGTTCTGAGCAGTGAATTGAATAGTTTACCAGACAGGAGAGCTGATAAAAGGAGATAAAAGCATGTTCCTCTGATAAGCTATATTACACAGTTTATTTTTACTTGTTATCCTAGAGAGGTCAGTCCAATAAGAGGCCACCAGAAGTGAATGGATAATGTCATTAGTTCAGGATCTGAACAAGCCTGACTACAGGATGTATACGGTATAGCTGGTCTGGTCCATTTCTGCCAGAAGACCTGGCACATCCCATGGTCTCTTGTGCCGCTGATTCCAGATCACATGTTCTTCTACCTGGTTGGATATGGAGCCGTCTGACAGTCTTACAAACTGTAAAACCTAATCACTATGTATTTTCTAATTTTAGATCAAAGTCTATGAAAACCAGTCCGGTTGTCAGGTGCCATGCGCCAGCTTTGCTCTGTAGGAGTTGAGGTGAAGGTTGGCTTCAGGGTGTGGTAGTGACCTCCCACTGCTAATCCCTTCCATAACATAGTTAACCCTCAACTTGCAGCATCAAGGTATTGACCCTTGCCGTTTTTTAATTCCAGCAAGCCCACTCCTTCCTTCTGCACTTCTTCATGAACATTTGTTACGCCAGTGCACAGAATGTTTTCCATGTTTTTTCCTACAGAATTTCCCAAATTCGGTTTTGAATGTCTCACTTAATTTCAATGGGCATTACATTAATACTTAAAGGGTTGCTACCATTAAAAATCTATTTTCTGTGGATAACATGTCGGAATAGCCTTTAGGAAGGCTATTCGTCTCTTACCTTTATATGGGATCTCCGCCGCGCCGTTCCTTAGTAATACCGGTTTTTACCGGTATGTAAATTAGTTCTCTGGCAGCGATGGGGGCGGGCCCTCTTCGTCTTTCTTCTGACGCCTGCGCAGTTGGCTCTGCTACTGAGACACTGGTTGAGCCAACTGCGCATGCGCGCAATTGCAGCCTCAGAACTATGGCCGCGCATGCACAGTCAGCTCTACTAGTGTCAGAGCCGACAGAGGTGAAGTCGCCGAAGAAAGAAGGGGAGGATCCAGCAAAAGATAGAAGCGGCGCAGGATCCTGTTCTCAGGCAGCGGTGGGGATGCCCTCATCGCATTTTCAGCGCTGGGGCCCACCCCCATCGCTGCCAGAGAACTAATTTACATACCGGTAAAAACCGGTATTACTAAGGAACGGCGCGGCGGAGATCCCATATAAAGGTAAGAGACGAATAGCCTTTCTAAAGGCTATTCCGACATGTTAGCCACAGAAAAAAGATTTTTAATGGTAGAATCCCTTTAAAGGGAACATGACTGGTGCCCCCCCCCCCCCCCCAAATCTATCCCCAGCATGTACAGAATCCTGTAATAACCTGCAGTTACAGCCTTGTCCCATTCACTTCTATGGCGAGAGACTGTCGTTATATCACAAGGTTGCTATAGATCAAACAATATGCAATATAAAAAATGAAGACGTCATTGCGATTGTACAAGCACCACTACCCCTTCAAACAGCTGATCAGCAGGGATCCCCGGTGTTGGACCCCCGCTGAACTTTTATTGATGACCGATCATGAAAATAGGTAGCCAATAAGAACAAAAATCATTTTTTTTTTCTAAGGGGACATCAATTTTTAATATGTATGGTCCCTTTAAGAACCTGTCCTCAGGTTTGAGCCTTGTGCAGTTGCATTTCGTAACCTATTAATCATTCACACCTATTGAAAATGATTTCCTAGTCATTTGGTTTCCTCCCTCCTTTATAATACCTGCACCATGACCAGATGACAAGGCTTCATGTGAATAGCCCATCATAAAATCCACCCTTCGTCACCTTTCCTCTCATGATAGCAGACGCCAGGGCTTGCTTACCTTCCTTTTCTGTTTTGTTTTTGTGTGACAAATTAGAATCCTGTATGTCCTCCTTTCAAGAATCTTTGCAGATTTCTCATACTGTGTATCTTCCCAGCCCAAAGCTGATCCAAATCCTGGGAACTGCAATGAGGACTTGGCCTTATTTGGTAGCACCTGTCTCTGGTGACATCAATGGTCTCTGGATCAGGAATGATGCACAGTACACTCCTTGGTATGGATAACAATCTCTGACGTACCGTGCATCCACCGCTTCTGTCACCGGCACACTTCCGGTGACTATACTGGTGCATCTTGGTGTACTGAGAATAGTTGTAGACCTGACCAGTGACACTGGCAAAGACTGGCCATCAGTCAATGCCAAGGTGGAGTCCTCAGGCAGAGCTGAGTGAGATCTAGAGCATTAGCTTTCCACCCTTGGGTACTGCCCCCTTATTCCTTCCTGGTTGCATACCCTATCAATGTTTGCAGAAGCATATATTCCCAAGTCCTCTACCACTGTAGGAGTTGTATGATGGGTATAATACATAGACTCCCTTTAAGCTCCCTGGTGCCCCCTATGCATGGCTGCAGGCATGTTACATTACCACTAATGATAGTGGGTTCAGCACTCTGTATATTAATCTAAGCAGCAATTAATTGTGGATTTATTTAGGTAACTGTGGCTGAATGTTCACTTTAAATGAGATTGTATGTTATTTCTGAAGGGGACTGGCGAGCCTGTTGTCACCATCCACCTTGGCACCCCCATATTTCTTTGTCAGCAGAACACAGGAACATTCAGTGGTGGTTACTCCGTCAGTGTCCAGAGCAGCTGTGAGGAATCTGATCTCCCTGCATCTGCCCTTAACTCTTACCTGCATTGCTCTTACCCCCTGTCAGCAGTCCTGGAGATTCTGCAGCACTGGCATCCAGATACCCACATGGTGCACAAGTGTTTGGGACCCACATTTGATCCCGACTCCTTTAATTCCTTGTGACATTTGAACTGTTCCTTTACACGTCAGTCTTGTTTCCTGGAATCTGAAATACTTGTAAGGTTTTTTTTTTCCTTTCCACTTAGAGTTTACCTGTTTTTCCTACTCTTTCAGTACTTTTATGTTGTGTGACATATGTACACAGTCAGCATAGTACATTTGTGGACGTCAGACCATCTAAAATAAAAACTTTGTTGCCCACGTGTCCGATCACCAATTCGTTGTAGCTTTTATCTTTTAGGCCCGGTTCAATCTGCATTTAGGTTTCTGCTTGGAGAGTTGGCTTGGGGACCTCCCGAACTGAAACCTATCCGCATAAAAGAGTAGTTCCTTAAGGAAATCCACGGACCCCATAAACTATAATGTGTTTCTGCACAAAAAAGGGGAGAGAGAAGTGCTGCTTTCAGGACTTTTCCCTCCACATATTTCATGCGGATAGGGGGACAGAATGGCCCGAACGCAGATGTGAATCGGGCCTTAGATAAATCTGCCCTATTGTTCATGTACACGTGTTCTGTAGTTTTGTGGCCAGGACCTTCTCTGATAGTTGAATGCCCCCACAGAGTCTCTTGTGTACTCCTTGGGGCTCTGTTTGCCGCCATAGTTTGCTCCTTGGGGTGTTGTATGTGACTATATTCTCCACTAGAAGCAAGGACATATAGGGGGTATACAGTAATGGACCACAAAGAAGCCATAATACGTGTGTGTGTGTATGACGCCAGAGTGGTAGTTTACGATGGAATCGCTGTGAGCGCGGTTGCCGAAGAGACTACCCTCATTTCAGTAAGTGTCACAGGAATGTGAAGTGTCAGCCTCGGCCGCTGTATTTTTAGGCTCCTGGCAGATTCCGTGCAGTCACAAGTGTCGGGTTGTGGAAATCTTCAGGGCGGATATTTTTAAACCTGTTTTCTGCAGTTTTTGCCCAGAATAGATGCTGGGGTGTAAACAGCGCTGGTAGTTACTACACATTTATTTACTAGTCACACTTTTTGTAGGCTATAGTCACTTCACACAAAGCCGTACTGTTTCCTAAATTCAGTACCTTGTCAAGGAGTATGCGCTTTTATTCTGGAAGTTTAGGATTTTTTTTTCAATTGACACTATATAAAGCTATTGGGTAGTCAGAGTGGACCTTTGTGTTTAAGGGAATGCTGGTAGATTAATATCACTTGTCCATACTGGACCATTACAGTGATGGGGATTATTAGTCCTGTTAAACGTTTCATATCGGTTTGTGTTTTTGCAGATTACCACGACATTGTGACGAACAGTGCAAACCCCCATAAGCACCATGGACTGGCTGTGACGACACGCCTTCTGTGCAGGCAGCTAGGATGAGTTCCAGCAGAGCCGGCCTCCACAGGGAACCACTGAAACTCCACTCACATCAACATGTCAGGCGGTAAGTGGCGCTGGAGTGTCTGTTTGTATGTTTGTGTATAGTATATATACACACAATGTGAGCGTACATCTACTTAATATTTATAGCTTTATTTTATTGTAGTTTTAGAGTGTTATTGTACGACAGCTTTCCTTGTTGCCTGCAGGGTATATTATATTATATTACATTAGTTGTGCTCTCACATTGTGTTCTTAGCCGTTCTATTGCAACGCTGCGCACTGTGTAATGGTTCGGTAAGGTTAAATACACTGGGATTTGGCTGCCCATTGGTTGTAGCCAATAAATTATTAATTTCTCATTGCTGTCTGTGTGAGTGGCCCTTTACCTACTTGTGTATGATGCTATATACCAGTGATGGCAAACCTTTTAGACACACAGTGCCCAAACTGCAACCCAAAACCCACTAATTTATCACAAAGTGCCAACACGACAGTTTAACCTTAATAATGTGCAGATCCACAATTGCATACAATTACAAACCATTACAGACCTGCAAAATATGGTCATACGAATGGGGCTTTATAGAGCTTTCTGCTCCACTGTGACCCCCACACAGTCCAATCTGCTTCATAGTGACCCGCACACAGTATAATCTGCTCCACAGTGGCCCCCACACAGTACAATCTGCTCCACAGTGGCCCCCACACAGTGCAATCTGCTTCAGTGACCCATACACAGTACAATCTGCTCCACAGTGGCCCCCCACACAGTACAATCTGCTCCACAGTGGCCCCCACACAGTACAATCTGCTCCACAGTGGCCCCCACACAGTACAATCTGCTCCACAGTGGCCCCCACACAGTACAATCTGCTCCACAGTGGCCCCCACACAGTACAATCTGCTCCACAGTGGCCCCCACACAGTACAATCTGCTCCACAGTGGCCCCCACACAGTACAATCTGCTCCACAGTGGCCCCCACACAGTACAATCTGCTCCACAGTGGCCCCCACACAGTACAATCTGCTCCACAGTGGCCCACACACAGTGCAATCTGCTTCAGTGACCCATACACAGTACAATCTGCTCCACAGTGGCCCCCCACACAGTACAATCTGCTCTACAGTGGCCCCCCACACAGTATAATCTGCTCCACAGTGGCCCCCACACAGTATAATCTGCTCCACAGTGGCCCCCACACAGTGCAATCTGCTCCACAGTGGCCCCCACACAGTGCAATCTGCTCCACAGTGGCCCCCACACAGTGCAATCTGCTCCACAGTGGCCCCCACACAGTGCAATCAGCTTCACAGTGGCCCCCTCACAGTGCAATCAGCTTCACAGTGGCCCCCACACAGTGCAATCTGCTCCACAGTGGCCCCCACACAGTGCAATCTGCTCCACAGTGGCCCCCTCACAGTATAATCTGTTCCATGGATGGGTGACCAAAGAGGGCTCTGAGTGCCACCTCTGGCACCCATGCCATAGGTTCGCCATCATGGCTATATACATACTATCTGTAATTATGGATAGTATATGGAAAACCAAATACTATCAGGTGTGATACTGCCTCTATATAAGTTATATCCATATAGCAATATCACATGACTTTCTTGCCCCAGTTATTTTCATTATTAAAAGGATTGTCCAGTGTCAGTAAATAAATGTTTGTTGTTAATTTACCATCTGTCGTGTACTGAGCCATGCACCTTTGTGTCCATCACATGACCATGGCACCATTATTCATTGGTAGTAACAGAATGAATCACAGCAAGCAGAGATCTAGAAAACCAGGAGGAATTAATACAGAAAGTATATTGGAAAATTGTAGAACTTATTATACAAACCGTAACATTTATGTCTGGAAACTGAGCGACCCCTTTAAGGATTAAGTAGAGTCCCTGACTACACAAGCCATGTGACGAGCAGCTAGCCGTTTAGCCAGATCTTATGCAGTTTTGCTGCTAATGCATTTTCCCATATAATAGGAGATTTCTCTTAAGCTGCTGGGATAAGGCTGCATGTGATCATAGGTTTTGTAAAGTGCGTTGGGCTGAATTGATTTTTCGTGTTACATATCCTATGCTGCATGTGACTTGTGAGACTCATTGTGGTGTCCGTATCTTCCGCAGGGCTTCTGGAATGCATTTAAAGCCATATCACAAGATACAGAAAAAAGAATCTCTTCTGGAACCAAGATCAAACAAAGGCATGCATCTGAATAACCAAAGCTCTGCTAAAGAAGAAAAGTGTAATGTCGCCACCAAGAATTGTTTACCCTGTACGGACAATCCACCCCGCAGGCCATTGGGCACCCTGTCTCAAAACACCATGTGCAATACAGCAGGGATGAGCTCCTCCAACAACTTCGAGGTCAAAGCAAAGAATGTTCCACCTGCAACGATCCATCAGGGGGACGAAGGAGAAGGCCCAATAGATAGTTGTGCACTCATCAAGCCGGGAAACACCAAGGAGAAGATCGCCTTTTTTGCCTCTCATCACTGCAGCAACAATAGGAACAGCTCAATGAAGATTAAAAACACTGGGGATATGAGCGGGAGAGCTGCGAAAAGGCGAAAGAAATCAGTGGACCTTAAACGCGTAAAGAACCATCTGGAGAAAATGCAGGAAGCGCAGAAAAAGTGCCTCCTCTCCGAGTCTTTCTCAAGTGGAGTTGAAGACTGTTCTATTAATTTTGTCACTGACAGTGATGGGATTCTTCCCGGAAGACCCCTTTCTGTGATAGAAATGGTAGCTTTTCTAGAACAAAGAGCAAATGCGTTACTTTCTGATTGTGCTAAACCCTTTTCCAACTCTCATCCTTCGAAACCTACTGGAAATTCTAAATGTGCCCTTCCGTCTGTGTCCTTGATGTCACTCGGAGCCAGTGAAAACTCTTCTGAGAAGGACAATTCAGAGAAGGCTGAACTGGAATCTGTGTGTGTCTTGGAAATGGTGGCTAAACTGGAGTCTGAGTGTTTGAGGCGCCAGAACGATCGGGATTCAGGAGGACTCTCCAGGAACAACAGCTTC
Organism: Leptodactylus fuscus; assembly: GCF_031893055.1. Taxonomy (NCBI): domain Eukaryota; kingdom Metazoa; phylum Chordata; class Amphibia; order Anura; family Leptodactylidae; genus Leptodactylus; species Leptodactylus fuscus. The sequence goes on along the minus strand of NC_134271.1, from coordinate 110,040,421 downwards.
AGAAGAAACGTTGGCCGGATGCTGCTTGCCAGTGGCTCGCAGCAAGATGCTGGTTGTCCTCCCGATGACTCGTCTGACCCTGAAAAACACTCCGCTGCTTCTGCGGGGGAGAAGAATGTCTCGCAAAATGGGGAAGACCCTTCTCCTGTCAAATCATGGGAAAACTGTGCTGCACCCAAGCCTCAAGAGTCCGAGTCTTTGCCACCCACAGAAGATTTTTTTGTGGCCAACGTAGACCTTGAACTTGTGAGGGAGACTTATATGAAAATGCGGTGTAGGGGTGATATAGCGATAACTGTGGATCCTTGTAAATTATCTATTTCTGTCTGTATAAAAGCTGTTGAATGTGTCCCTGATTCTTTTGAGAATCAGACGGTGAATGATGGTGCAGCTGATGAGAAGGTGGAGTGTTCAGATAGGATCCCTGATCCCTCCCTTAAGACTGCGGATGTATTAATGCACACACAGGATATAGGACACACACAGGACAACGCTTTATCAGGGGACCCTTCACCAGGGGTCTTATTTTTTCAAAGTGATCAAACCGATGCAAACCATGCACATGTACGGATCAACCCTGAAGTAAAGTCGCAGGCAGGCGCCCCAGAGAAACATGCCTTTGACAATACTCTGTGTATGCAGACTAGCTCAGTGATTGCACAATATGCTGTCTCTATATCCTCACTTGGAAACGTAACTCAGGTACTTGACACGTCCTCTGTAAAGAGGCAGGTGTCTCACGATTTTCTTGAGACCAGATTTAAGATCCAGCAACTCCTGGAGCCTCAACAATACATGGCTTTCCTACCGCATCACATCCTAGTGAAGATATTCAAATATCTTCCCACCCGATCTCTCGCTGCCCTAAAATGCACTTCTTGCTATTTCAAATTTATTATCGAACATTATGACATTCGACCGTGCGACTCGCTGTGGGTCCGGGATCCCCGCTACAAAGACGACCCTTGCAAGCAGTGCAAGAAAAAGTACGCAAAAGGTGACGTGTCTTTATGTCTGTGGCATCCCAAACCTTACTGCCAAGCTTTACCTTATGGCCCGGGTTTTTGGATGTGCTGTCACATGTCTCAAAAAGAGAGCCGCGGCTGTAAGGAGGGGCTTCACGACAATCGCTGGGTGCCCGCTTTTCACAGCTTTAACCGAACGGTGTGCAAGAAATCTAGAGAGTCCGAGTTCGAAGACGACTAACCCCGCGGGCAGGAATAGTACAGGTCTCGTAAGATAAAGATTTTCATGCCCCATGCTGTTTACATTGTATATAATCATGAGGTTTTTTTCATGGGGTCGCGAAACTGCACATTCTTTAACACAAGAGCCTTTACTTTTTCATTTCTTCAACTGGATATTTAGCCCTTTATCTTCTGTAAATATCTCCTAATAGATGTACATATAAAATCTATTGCTAGCTGATGCCACCTAATCTTTACAATGCAGCTATGGAAGTTGTCGTGGCTATAGGTGTGCGTATGTACGGATGGAATATTTTTGTGCGGATGTGGATTTATTTTGTTGTTTTTTTTTTCCATTTTAAGTGTCTTGTTCAATCTGTATATCCTGTACGACGTTTCTAAAAAAAACAAAAAAAGAAACTCTAAAATATATAGGGCTTGAAGCATTTAAAGTGTTTATCATTGGTTTAACTGGAGAGAGTTGTACTCGGAACTGGCACAAGTGTCTGCAATACTGTGACAAGTGAATACATGAGGTGACTTATTGTACAGTGGCAAACTATAAGAAGAGGATATTGTCTGGCTTTACTTCAATAAAAATGTGCATCCTGAATCTCGCTCAGCGCATTGGCCTTGCCGTTTGTTTCATGGTGTGTTGGCTTTTCTTTCTCTCTACGATTTCCTTTACTTTGCACTTTTTTATATAACGTCTATTATGCCGTATCTTGATCTCTTCCGTGTCCTTTTCTTTATGAGCTGCAATGTTTTCAGTAGAGTTTATAGATGTACAATTTATGGAAATGTTCAAGCCGTATTTTTTTTTATTTTAATAGAGATTCTGGTGAATATTAAATATATAATAACTTGTCACCGTGTCTAATGACATTTACTATTAGGACGTTCTTGACACACTCAGCCTTTATGAATTGTTAAAGGGATTTTCCAGCTTCATGTAAATAAGGTCAATTGATGTGTAACGAGAGTTCTGCAGTTCGGTATTAAAGGGCTTGTCCAGGATTTGGAGCAACCTGTGGGGCACGTTGTTGTCTATCCCAGCGCTGGAAGCTGCAGGGCTTACGTGATTGCTGAGACTAGTGGTCGCTGGATAGGAACTAGTGATGTCACCGCTTTGTTTCCAGTGACTATTGAGGCCACTTATTGATTTCAGCAGTCTCATGAGCCTCACAGCTTCTGGTTTGTGAAGGAAAAGGTACTGGGAGAAGACAATGGAGAATCAGACAGGTGGGAATGCCGTTTTTTTTTTATTTTTCTTCTACACCTGCTACTACCACCCCACAAGTTGCTTCAAATCCAGAAAACCCCTTTAAGAGCTGTACTTGCAACCATTGAATTAAAACCTTGTTGCATTCATATGAAAGTAACACAGGTTTATGGTTGTGTAGAAAAGAACATTGTGGGAAAGTCTCAACTGACCACCCCATTCAAGGATAGGAAATAATTGTAAGCCCCGTAAGATTCCGTCTGGGGGAGTCCGCATGTCACACAGACCCCATAGACTATAATGGGTTCCGTGTGCTTGATGCGAGATCTCAGAAGGCATTGCGGACAGGAAAGTAGTTCACCATCTACTTTCCTGTCCGCATGATGCATGCAGGCACTGTGTGGAAAGCACATGGACTCTACTATAGTCTGTGAACGAGGATTAAGATTGCTTGGGACCACCTTTACTCTTTAAAATGGGTGGCCAAAAGTTCCGCCTCTGTCTCCATGTGGATTTGAGTGCGGATGCGTATACACGGCCAGTTCTTCATTAATTTCTATGGAGCTGCCAGGATGGTGATCTCTGGCAGTCTCATAGCAGTGAATTAAGTGCCAGTGATCAGAAACTTAGAAATATCTTTAGTGGCACATTCCCTTTAAAGCAGCAGAAGTGCACGTGGGTGACCACTGCCCCATTTATTTGTATGGGACTGACTGAGATGGCCAAGTCTCTCAGAAGTGAATGAAGCCGTGTCACAATCTGCATTTACACAGAGGACTTGGGGTTTCCTGTTCGTGATGGCTGGGGGTCTAATAAATGGGGCACCAAGCAATCAGACACTTATATTAAAGGGGTACTCGCAGGAAAGGGAATGAGTCCTGCAGGGAAAATGTACTGCATTCACACAGAGCTTGGAGATACTGCTTGACCACGTCTTTCCTTTCAGATGAGCCCTTTAAGCTTTACACCTGCCTGAAGACTGAGATCTTCAAAACTCAGGGACTATTAACCATTACTGTTGCATAATGGAAAACCCATTTAAATGTATAACACCATACTAAGAGCTATGTGCTGTTGTATTTCCAGTAGCAGTCCCATGTGTTGCTGGAATATTTCCTTGTAAGGTCACCACAGACATGTAGGCCGAGTGCCGTTTGCCATGTAAGAATACCTGGATACAACTATGTTGGTACGGCACAGTGTTTAGTAAGTCTCTATACTGGTACTCCCTATATCCAAGAGTGACTCCATGTTGTGGAAGGTCCTTTAAATGAGTTTGTACAGAATTAGAAAAAAAACCCCAAAAACATATGTCCATAGGTTTTGTCTAGTATTACAACTTGGTTTTGAAGCTCAGTACCATTCACTTGCAATGCAGCCATGTATAACCTGTGCATGACTGGTCCTGTCTTTACAAAAACATGGCTTTTTTTTCCCCCCCCCTATCAGTATGTCTTTGTAGAATGGGAGGAAATCTACGCAAACACAGGGAGAACGTCCAACTACTTGCAGATGTTGCTCTGGCTGGATTCAAACCCAGGACTCCAGTGCTGCAAGGTTGTAGTGCTAAGCACTGAGCCACCGTGTTGCCCCTTGTCCACTCCCCCACTCATGACTAGTCCTGAATGAAAACTGTACCTGAAATATATATATTTTTTTTATCATGGCTGCTCATGAAGGTGACTGTACATAAAGGGTAATGGAGTCTCCAAAACACTTCATGGCATTTTCTGCTGCTTACACTGAAGGTTTTCTCTAGGAATAAGACTCGCTGCTGGGGGTGTCCATGTAAGAGCTCATTGTTGGGAATAAACTCCCTCAGTTGTAACGTCTTGTAGGTGAAAGAACGTTCTTATATGTAGAACTGCAGTAAGAAGAAACCTGCTGTGTGGGAATGATGTGGATCTAGTCCATCACACATGACTGTGCATAGAGGGATTATACATATACACTACTACACAGATAGAAATACACTTCCAAGAAATTCTATCCTATACCAGTACATGAAGTGGAGTATATTTATTGTCCTAGATGTTGACTTGTAATGTATGATAGGGAAAGTAAGGCCTTATTCATGCTACTATCAAAAACTGCCATTTATTTATTTTAATTCATTGGCCCATATTTACGGTGCGATACTGGTGTAAATGTAGCACCTCGAGTTTACTACTTGCATTATTAGTCTATGGTGGATGTATGTAGGTCACAAGCAGACTTGGACAGACTGAGTGTATGGGCAGGCACATGAAGTTCAATGTGGGTAAATGTAGCGTTATGGAGCTGGGTAAAAATAATCAGCAAGATTCAAGAGAAGGCTACAAACCTGATAAGGGGCATGGAGGCCCTCAGTTATTTAAGGTACCACTATGCATGTGTTGCTAAATATTGCCTCTGAGTAAGTCAACTAAAAGGTGGTATAAACTTAAGACTAGACAGTCTACATCATCCAGCATTAGTCACTGTGATAAATCTGATGTAGTTTCAGAGTGTCTGTAGTACCAGACATGGTCACCTTCCCTATCGGGCACTCCGACCTCATCTGCTGCTCTGTCCTCTCATATGACTTTGGATAACATGAGAATATACACACTGTGGTTTGCACTATTGTGATATCCTAATCTATTGTGATGGTCAGCTACACACTGGTGTTTGTTTTTGTATTCTCCCCCTCCTCCAAATATGACCAGGTGCATTATTTAGCAAGTGTCAGCGAGAAGACATTAGACCTCTAGTGTTTCCATAAATAATTCACTAACCTCACTATGGATCGGATCTGCTCTATGTTCTTGGAGCTTTTCTTATCCAGCCCTCCAGATCTTGGGTTACATAAACAGCCACCAAATGCCGCCTATGACCTGAGCTTGTGTCAAGGACATGTTTCGACACTGGCTTCCTAATTTTGTGTAGCTAGAAAGGCAATGGATGTGAATAGTATGTAGAGTCTTAACCTATATCTACAGCAGGACTTTTTTTTTTTTTTTAAACGTGAATTTTTGAGTTTCATCCAGGCCCCAGGTCTGAAACATCCCTCATTGGATATGTACTGAGCATCTTGGCATTTTATTTAAAGCCATTCCAATAATAGAAGACCATTAATACATAGCATTTGTATGAGCCTGGAAGGTCACAGGTTCGGTTTACAATCTGGGGAGATACCGAAATGATGTTTCAAAGTAATTAAAGGAGACTCGTATGGATAGTCAAGGTTTTAGCAGCAGCTCTACAGTGTAAAGAGCCAGCAAACACCCCGTGTCCTAGTATCCTGGACTGCTGCGGGAGATGGAGGTTTGGATACAAGACTAACCTCATAGTAAGGTGCAGTAATAAGCCATGACACACTACACTATCATAAGTCACAATGTCAGCTGCATGCTATGACTGTCACAAGCAATACAAATGTGCTGGTTGTGTTGTGATAAGTCCTAATGTAATAACATTTACTTATTACTTCTGCTAGTGTGACACCATCATGGCCAAAGGAATGTGCAAAGAAGAATAACGCTTACCCATACATTCCCTGTACAGCGTACACTTTATTACTAATATGGAAGCAGGGCCTCTGAAGTCCCGGGGATTGGATTTGCAGCAAGGAACATGGGGCTGGAAGTCTGTATTCACCCTCCAGTACAGGGAATACACTGGTGTTATTTTTACACCACCACCTTAGACTGAGCCTATCCTAACACCGGTTGTGTCCTCTTCTCAGAAGATGGTAACACATAGGCAGGATATGACCTACATAGGATGATAATGTATCATTAGAACATGTCTGACATTGATAGATGATCAAGAATTACCTCTAATGATTTGTTCCTTATGACCTGTGACTTAGACATTAAGAAGCTACAGTTCATGTGCTTGAAACCTTATTATTTAGCTGGAGCAGAGAACTCCTACAGAGAGCATAATATCTTGTAAGGTGTCACTGATCGGGTATTAGACCCAGTGCAGAATGTGGACGCCTTTGGTCATTGCTTCCAAAATCCTGAAGACGCCATGGCTGGCTAGCAATGAAAAGAAACCAGGTGGATTTTCTTATAACTGGCATTGTCCAGGATTTTGTAAATGTATGGCCTATGCTTAGGATAGGCCATACATATCTGATTGGTGGTGGTGGTGGGGGGGTGACAGGCAACGCCTATACAGACTCGCTGTTTATACACTGGCTATACTATACCGACTGGCTGTGTGTTATACACACAGCGGGGTGCCAACAGTGACAGTAAGTTCTCAGAGTTTTTTGGTCAGGATTTTGAGGCCGTATCTGCCTCAAAATCCTGACCAAAAAGATGGCTCCCATTGAAATCAATGGGAGCCGTTTGCTCTGGCTCCCGGAAAAAAAAAGAAGCAACATGCTCATTCTTTCAAGCGGATTGGCCTCGTGACATCCACCTTAAGACACTCCCTTCCGACTAGGCCCATTCATTTGCGCTGCACTGGCATCCAGTCTCAGATACTCGTATTTTGGTCCGGAACCTGATGCGGTCTCTGCCTCTCACAATTCTCATAAGGTAATGGCACAAAATGTTAAAATATACTATCTTTATTAATATGCACTAAAATAATATTTTGCCCAGGTATAAATATAATAAAAAGAAATATGTACCCTAACCCCACACCAATAGCAGTCCACTTAAATAGGGTTATCTGTCCTTCCAATGATAGATCTGAAGTTACTCTCCACTGGTTACAAGAAAAGAATAGCAGGAGCATATTCACGTACCTGTATACTCCTCACCAGAGCACCATACAATGGGATCCCGGGACTATTTCGAACTATACAGTTTCTCTCTAAATGTTGAAAGGGTACATAATACTCGCACAATCCCAATGCCTATAAAGGAGGGGTGCTGGTCATTAGAGATGAGCGAGTACTGTTCAGATCAGCCGATCTGAACAGCACGCTCGCATAGAAATGAATGGACGTAGCCGACACGCGGGGGTTAAGCGGCCGGCCTCCGTCAAAGCGGAAGTACCAGGTGCATCCATTCATTTCTATGGAGCGTGCTGTTCGGATCGGCTGATCCAAACAGTACTCGCTTAGCTCTACTGGTCGTCAATGGTCTCATTTTTTTTTTTTTTACTGACCAAAAACACACACCACAGAGTGCAACCTAATAATGACAGATCGCATATTCAGATCGCTGTAACCGACCATCAGTGCACTAACGTTATTTATTGTGCGTTATAATGTCATTTGGCAGGAGAGGGGGTAGATGTATATAGTAGGATAGCCCACTAGCCCAGGAACAATCCCATAAGCCCCACAGTCCTTATTACATATATGGTATCTGTGAGTCTCTAGTCTGCATAGACAGATTAGCAGAACACGGACACCAGTTCAATATCGTTAGTGGGTGGAGTGGTTAACAAGCACATACTCCAGAACACTCAGGAGTAACTATTGGAGCGTCTCAGAGGGTGTTACATAGTCTCGATAATAGAGACCAGTAATAAGAGTGCCCCAAACCGGCTCAATATCGCTATAGAGTGGAGCGAACATCACATCAAAGTAAAAAAGTGTGTCTATGCGTTTCCCTCTGGATATTATAGAGTTCATCAGGAGACTAAACGATCTAGTGATGTCACTAGCGAAATTACAATAATACAGGGGCCACACGTGGTCAGTGGTTAGTACTGCAGCCTTGTAGCGCTGGAGTCCTGGTGTTCAAATCCCGTCAAGGGCAAAAAAAAAATAAAAATCTGCAAGGAGTTTGTAAGTTTCCCCCCGTGTTTGCATGGATTTCCATACCATATTCCAAAGACATACTGATAGAGAAAAACAATGTACATTGTCATGTGGGGCTCACAATCTACATAAAGAAAAAAAAATTACAATAATACAGCCGTCTCAGTATAGGTAATAATGGCGATTAAAATCCCCTTTCCCCCACGCCTTGATGGTAGGTGCGGGCACTAAAATTGCAGCCTAGTGGTTCCTAAGGCCACACTACCCTACACCTACCTTTTTAGGCCATCAAGCAAAGTCATTCAATTTTGATCAGAACTGAAGGTCCACTGCAGTAAGTGCCTTATAGACAGCATGAAGGATCTGGCCTGCTGAAGCAGCAGAGTAACACATGGGCAGGCTTCACAGCAGAAGAAAGTTATCTAACCTTCATAGGGTTGTCAAGGTTTATAAGCCCAAGTTATTTCTCCTAACAAAGTGCACTCTTATCTATGGGCTGTGTCTGGCATTACATTCACTTGACAAGGCTTTATGCACAAAGCTGTAACATGTAAGGAACCACAATAGGACAAGCATAGAGGTGCATGGGGCCTTACTGTACCTCACTATGTCTTTGGGAAAGAATCTGACAGAACATAGTTGTATCTCAGTAAGTAAATATTAAGCAATAGAAAAGTCTTAATGGAGTCTCCTGCCGGCATAAGATGCATCTGAGGCTCCAACATCTTGTAGGGCCCGATGCACTAAACTTGAGCTCTGCCCTAGATTTCAGGTATACATACAGCAGTTTTCTGGTATGAGTTGAACTAAATCTGTTGGGCCAAGACTGCTCCATCCATCCAGGCAGGACCATGTTTCAGTCACTATTATTGCTCTATTTGGTATTGTAAAAATGCTGATAGGAACGAAAGCTCCTTCCATTTCTGCTAGTAATAACTCAGCAGAGTCCCCTGGCACGGGTGAAGGCGTTTGGGAGTCTAGGGCTACCTCTTAGCACCGTGTTACATTTAAGCAGCTATTCTACTTCAGTTTTGTGCTATTTGTTCCTGGATCTCGAGCACGGCACATGTCACAGATTCCATACACAGTCATTTGGTAATTTGACCTCCAGAACCCTCTTCCACATATACTGCAGTCAGCAAGTAGTAAGGAGATAAATGAATATTAATGAGAACGCCATCAATCAGCTCCCAGGAATCTGTAGCGACACGAGACACATACGTGTGCGGCTGCTTCAGTGACGGCACTAGTTCCTGGTGTACATCTCACAGCGACTGCGCCCTCTGTAATAACATTACAATAATCCATGTAAATGGAATCACACAAACCACATCACAGTCACGTTGCCACTTATCAAAGGTGGAAATAAATACTTTATTGCCCAGTTAAACAAGCAGAGCCATCAATGACATGTCACACAGTATCAGGACAACAGCCAATGTTAATAGGACATACTAGCATTTTATATAGCACCTACAAGCCAGAGAAGTGCAGTATAGATCTAGCACAAGGGCTGTCGCACCTCGCTGCTCCAGCTGTGCTCGAACTACTTGGGGGAGGGGGGAGCATAATGGGAAATGTAGTTCAGCAACAAATGGAGTGTTGCAAAGTTTCCAGTCCCAGTCTAGTCCCTGACGGACACTTGGCTGATGTTTACAACCCTGAGTGCTGGTACCTTAGGCAGAGGTTTAGGATACGGTGCAGCCTTAGTCCTCTACACCATATGCTACAACATACCTATGGTTACATAGGACAAAGACAATGAAGGGAACTACTGAATAACCAGAGAGAACAATCTTCCCATCACTGTGAGCATGCTGCTAGATGCAAATTAAAGGACAGCTATAAAAATAAAGTCAGATCCTTTACAATGATTTACATATAGGAGGAGAGTTTTAAAAAAAATTCCCTTTGAGAAATAAAAATATCTGCCATCCCCCACACTCATCAATAGGTCTGTTATCTTATACTGAGCTAGGTGTCAGGCCAGTCCTCATGGGAGGGACCAGTGGTCACATGCTGCTATATGGCACATGACTCCTCCTACAAGGGGAAGAGGCAGACACCAATTTCCAGTGTGGCAATTCAGGATATAAGCCTGACATGGCTGCTAACTCCACCTGGGGGAAATTATGAAGAGTTTTATTTTTTTGCATCACTTTCCTCATTTCAGTACAGTGCCATTATGTAGTGCTCAGGAATACAACCATACAAGTATACTTCTGTACACAGTACATTTTACAACAGTATGAACTTGGAGCAGCCAATACTGACCAAAGAGAGTTCCATGTAAGAGTCCTGACTGTACAAGACCTGCAGTGGAGCTAATGTGAGTGTGTGGGATAGAAAAGAAGGGCCATTCATGGGTCAATATTCTGACCTAATACCACTTTGCACCCTTTTTTATTTTTACTGAAAACAACCATGCAGATAAGCTACCTGCACTGTACCTGTGGCTTCACCCACCTCCCATGTGCCCTCTCCTTCAAGATCTGCACCCCAATAGCACCATTACATTTCAGCATATACAGCAGGTGACTGCTTACTCGGGAAAACTACATTTCCCAGGTGCACCTTGCTCTGTGTGCTTCCTCACAGAAATCAGACATGCACTGCACATGCGCCATCTCTTAGATAAGACCTACATAACCTAACTACAGGGGAATGAGCACGCTTGTCCTGAATGAAGACGGATTACAGGTCGTAGCCATTGGTAACAGGTGGTAGGGAAAGAGGGATTTCATTGGGTTTTTATAATGATATATACAATTTTGTTAATTGCTTTCAATGGGTATAAGATGAAACATGACTGTTGTTGTAGTAAAGAACATGGAACAAGCATGGATATGGGTTTCGCATGTAATATGCCTGTCTGAATTAAAGGGAATGGGTCATCAAAAAGTGACCTATTATTAAACCAGGTTTATTGTTAAACATTTGTTTATATAAACAAATTTAAGAATATGTTTAAAATAATATATATATTATTATTTTTTTTTTTTAACAACTTTAGATTTTCTGGCAGTATGCGTGTGTCAATAATAAGCTGTGTAATATACTTTATTAACAGATTTTGTCTCCTTTGTGTGATACAGAAGTTAGAGCTGTGCAAGGCTTCTCATTGTGTAATGAAAAGAAAAGGAGGGCGTTCTGAAAACTTACTTTTGGTATCGTCTGCAGCAGTTCTACCTTTCTTATATCCAGAGATATCACAGGTTGAAAACACAGCCAGGATTAGGTTATTTATATCGTATGCAGCTGCACATAAATATCCCAAATCCAAACTATGTTTTCAACCAGTGATCTCTCTGGAAATAGGTCTAGCTGCAACCTGAGATAGGAGCCTCCCCTCATTTCACATAAGCCATACACCATAGACAGTGGGAGAGGCAGGGACAGCTTTCTGTACAGAAGAGATGCAGGATTTTACAGAAGACAAGATTTAATAATAAAGTATATTACAAACATGTATTAATGACACAAATACTGCCAGAAAAATAAAAAATTGTCTAAAAGTTTAGTTACGGTATTTAAGTACTAAATCCTGTAATTTTTACTCTGGTCACCAAGCCTAGTAATAGACTGCTACTTCTGAATTCTAGAGGAGTTCTGTTTGCAGCAGTCACATCATTTCTATCAGACAAGAGAGACAGGATTACAATGAATTTCACATTATGGTTTCAATAAATAAAAATTGATGATACATTCCCTTTAAGATGTGTTCAGTAGAACTTTTTTTAGGCTAGTGTCTGAATATTCGTCATTACGCTATCCATCCCTTTTTTCATAGAAAGTAGGGATTAGACCGTAGCTGCACTGCCAGGACAGGAACCAGACGTTTTCTGAGTATAAAGGGTGACATCTCTGCTTATATGGCCAAACACAAGTTCTTTACTGGTGAGGTTTTGGCGTATCTTTAGGCAACGTGATACTGGACGAGGAGCAAAATCTCTCAAAAAGCGGTCATAAAGAAGGTGTGCACCAAAGCAATATGAAACATGTCATAAGTGTAAGTGATCCTGATTCTCTGGGCTTATTCTAAAAAGTGTCACGTTCATCTGTAAGAGGGGGGAGATGGGCATCTTGGGCTCGAGCCTTTCACTGGAGGATTTCCTAATGTATACCCCCTCATGAGTACACTGCATGGTATACCATTTTGCAGTACACCTTTGACATTTTTATAAAAAGTATAATGACCTATACCACAACACATTTTTGGCATCTGTCAAGTAAACAGAACCCTCTGGACATGTCTGACACAGAGCTTAAAGGGGTTCCCCCACAATAGACATTTATGGCATATCCATAAGATATGCCATGAAAGCCTGATGGATACGGGTCCTACCTTTGGGACCTACAGCTGTTTCTAAAATGAGCTTCCCCAGCCTTTGTGTATTTCTACTTACTGGACTGTGTCTTTTCTGTGAAGACTTCACTACGCTGTTTCCATAACAGTAATTGGGAGTTACAGAAACATAGCTCAGGGCTACGCTGTTTCTGTAAAGCCCAACCATAGCCAATAGTCTTCACAGCCAGGTCGTGGTCAGGAAAGTAGCACAGAAGCTGGAGGGCTTATTTTACAAATAGGTTTGGGTCCCAGAGGTGGGGATATGCCATAAATATCTTTTGAGGGACAACCCCTCTAAGTGGCACATACGCTAACAGTAGGGTTCAGATGTGATGTGAATAGTGCCTGAATTATACCATGGCACCAACAATATTGGTAAAATAACGAGCAAAACAATAAAACTTCCCAATATATATTTAGTGCAAACCTGTAAATATAGATGAATGGAAAGAATAAGCATCTACAACATGTTCAGCACTGCTGGGCCTGGCGCAGGTGGGTGGCACATCTGTCCAGAATGTAGGGCAGAAGATTTACCACCGATAATAAAATCTAGCAGTAATCGGTGTCAACATTAGAAAAGTCCATCCGTGCACAAAAAAAACAAAACAGCCTATATAAAGTTTGTTCTCTGCCATAAGTCAAACTACTTATCTTGCCTGTGTAAAAAGTCAGTGACAGGAGAGGTAACGTCATATATGTGCCCTACAGAGCCAGGTCAGCGATGTCCAGTGTAAGCCTTAAACCAGGAGGTGACAGAGGCAGCGGCGGAGGAGATCATCCCCCCAGCACTGCTGCTAGCGATAGGCTGCGACATCATCGTGCTCTGGCTCTCCTGCATCTCCAGTGGTTGAGAGGGGATATCACAAAATTTAGGACTTGGCAGATTTTCCCAGTCAGTGCCTAGGTCTGTCTCTTCATCACTTATATGCTCGTCTCCACTTTCATCACTCTCTCCGGCACCACTGGGATCTACAAATTCCATGGAGTCTTCGAGATCAGCGCTGATTTCAAAAGGTCCAGATCTACAGAACAGAACACGGAGAATATTACTTTTGCCAGTCCCACTCACTGGAATGGAGCTAAGTTCACATTTGCGTCTGTGTGTCCATTGTTCAAGTATAGACAGGAGTAGAGGACCAGAGGTCCGTTATGGAAGCACCGCGCTCTCTGGTATGTATAAGAGGATGGTAGACCAGGATCCAAACTTGAATAATTTATTGGATAAAATATAGTACAGCATAAGGCATGACGCGTTTCCGGCCTCACAGGATTCAATCCTGACTCGGTTCTGCTTTTCCTTGGAGTTTCTCTGGCCTAGGATGAAATAACTGCACAATATTCACAGCTGTCTCTTTTTTTGCACTTGAGAAAGGGCCATTGTGAGGCCCAAAATGCGCCGTACTATATTTTATCCAATAAATTATTCAAGTTTGGATCTTGGTCTACCATCCTCTTATACATACCAAAGAGCGCTATTCTTCCATAACGGACCTCTGGTCCTCTACTCCTGTCTATGATTCCCCCAGTCCTCCGGTGACGGATTGAACTGCTGCCACTCTCACCTTAATATGCTCCCCAAGTGTTAATACTGCACTTAGTGCGCTCGGGGTCCTCTCTCTGTTTTTTACTCTCATTGTTCAAGTATGTCAGAGGACCAAAACAGTGGATAAACAGTCCGCTAAAATAGGAGACACCAATAGTGCCCGATGGACCCCATTAATTACAATTAGATCCGTCGCTGTCCGTTCTTTCAAACAAACCGGACTTACAGCATTTTTTCATCCACTATTTTAGGTGGTCACTGCAATACAGTCTAAAACGCAGATGTGAATGTAGACTTACTGTGCATGTATGGCCACCACTCCAACAGGGACCAGGCTTTTCAGATTATGATTAGCCATAAATATTAGATCAGAGGATGTCTGACTCCCAGCACCCTCGCCGATCAGCTGTTTGTATTCCCTTCACTATTTACAAGCACAGCTCTGTACTTTAAGTGGCTTGGTATTACAGCTCAGAGCAGTTCATTCCTACTCAAGGGAATGGTACAAAGCTGTTATACCAGGCACAGCCATAGGCCTAAGCAAGTACTGCTTGTTTCGACATCCCCTACCTGAGGCCAGTATTTCCTGAAACCAGACAATTAACTCTTGTCCATCTGTACAGAAAGCTGCTGTGTTTTCATTTCCACACATGAAGTACAAGTGGTTACACTGTGAGTGAGCTGTGAATTACATTTATGTTCCAGAGCACAAAGGCACCGCCACACAATAGACACTATATGAACACAATGTGACATGTCGCCACTGCTGTACAATGGGAACATAAGAAAGTGTTCTTAAGCATACTGAGGAAAGCAAAAATTTCAAGCTCACCTGCCCAAGTTTTCACTGTCAGGACTAACCAAGTACATGAGGTTCCTGAGCGTATGTAGTGGATGTAACAGATCCAAGTCCACATGCTGCAAAAGAAACACACAGTTACTATATCAGCCATACAACGTCACAACATCAGAGCAAGCACAAAATCTCACAAGACAAACAACTAAAGTACAATTACATTTTACAATATCCGTGCTGCCTACATGTTCGTTTTGGAAAAAAAACAAAGCATAATATGCAACAGAAGCCCGAGCCTTTCTGTAAAGCGTATCTCCAGTTATAAATCACATTGCAAAAGTGAACAGAGTAGATGAAAATATTTTCTACGTTATTAGTCTATGGAGAGTGGAGATGTATAGAAAAGACACCAATTGCTGCTCCTGGGTCATTCCGTGTCAAGTGAACCAATGATTTTTCCCTCTATATTTTTAATTTTTTTGATATTTTGTCATTTGGTAATAGTGTGTCAGAGAATGCAAAATGTGAAGAAAAAAAAATTCTAGAATTTTTTTTGGATTTTTAATTGATTTTCAAAGTTCAGAAAAAGTGTGAATTTCTGTGTTGCCTGCCTTTACATTTCTCCTCATAACTTAGGCTAGAAAAAAGATAGAGAAACAAAATAAACGCCATTCTACTCAGAACTATACAGGCTTTCACCAAATATGTCACAAGAGTATCTTTGTTAATATTTTACCCATGTGAACGCAAACGCAAAATTTTAAAACGCATTTCCGAAAAAAAACGTTTTATTTAAAAATTTCAAAAAAATGCACATGGGCCTGCTATGCCCTTAGCCACATCTGTACCAAAATTCAAGTTGGGATCACGATGGGATAATATTTTAAAATATAACTATTACAGTTTCATTCCGAAAATCTTGAATTCAGATCTGTTCAGCCTGTGGTCTAAAAGTGTGGGGTCTTTATGTGAGATATGTACAGAGAATGATCCACCTCACAAAGTGTCAGACTAGCAGTATACAGGTCCTGTAATATGACACTAGAGTGGGACCATGTATCTCAGAGGTGTGTTTCTGGTAGGACACTTATTGTAGTGCACCTCAGATAACCACAAGAAGGGAGGTTCCAATCTTCATGTTTGATGCATGTCCCTTATTATTAAAGGTAGAGTAATTAATACAGAAGTCATGTTGTTATGTTCTCATATTGCATTGCTCAGTATATGTTGATGCAGTCACTGATGTAAGGAATGACTGAGGACTTAATGCTAATGTACAATTACTAGGTAGTATGGAAGGACACTTATTGTAGTGCACCTCATAACAAGAAGAAGGGAGGTCCTAATCTCCATGTTTGATGCATGTGCCTTATTATTACAGATGAATGTTAATAAAGAATATAACCCCCCCAACCACACCAGTGTCAACTCATTAGGTGTGCAACATATAATTACCAAATAATCCATGATTTTTAGATATCACAGCAGCTTTTTTTCTTTCGGTTTGTTCAATGCATTCAGGTTGAAAATGCTGAACAAGCTGTGTTCTGATGATAAGGGCTAGTTCACACGTGAGTATAAGGGGAGGGTTTTGACAGCGGATTTCGCATCTAAAACCTCCCCTTATAATGGTGGTCTATGGAGACCGCCGGGCTTCTTTTCTCCGCTAGCGGCGGGCTGCTGCTAGCGGAGAAAAGAAGCGACATGCTCTTTCTTCAGGCGGAAGCCGCGCGGGCTGCGCCGCACAGTTTCCGCCCGGCTGCAGCACCCTCCATGTTGGCTCATTCATTTGAGCCGACAGCGGAGGTGAAAGCCGCGACCGCGATGGTCGCGGCGGGTTTTGACAAGAGAGAGACGCGGCTCGCCGCGTCTCTCTCTGTGTCAAAACCCGCGCGGGCAGTTCACGTGTGAACTAGCCCTAAGATGTATTTGTTCTGGCACTTACAGTATTTGTTTTTTATGTTTTTTTTATTGTTGCATATAAATGTTGAATTCAGCAAGTTGTAATTTGAAAAGAAAAAAGGAAGAAGCTCACACAAACATAAAATCAGATGGTTCAAGGCTTAAAAAAAAAATAAAAAAAAAATTGATCCCAATTTGGTCCCAAGTTGAAAACCTGTACAAATATAATCAAGAGCACAAGTAACACACATGCATTTTTTCACAATTTTAAAACATACGTTTTTTTCACAATTGCGCATCAAAATTTTAAATTTGATTTCTCCAAAACAAAATATAAAGAAACATCGTCTTGTGACATATCAAATGAAAGCCGGTACCGCTCTGAGAAAAATGATGCCTCTCCCACCCATTTATCTTAATTCTAGCCCAAGATATGTTAAAAAATGTAAAGCCATACCAGGCCAAAATTCACACTTTTTCAAAACTTTAGAAGTCTATAAAAAATTAACTGATGAAGAAAAAAAATCAAAACTTTTTATTTGTAATTAACTTAAGTTGTACTTCATAAAAAATAAAAATAAAAAAATCTAAAGACGTCAGGTAAAAAAAATATTCCTATTTGGATCACTTGATATGGAATGACCCTCCTACACATTTAACACTGCTATGTTTGTAGGTAAAAGGGTATTAGTCCACAGAGAAGGTACACTTTAAGGACAAAACTATGGATCAGTGAACATGGAAAAGATGAGCCTATCCATTCCTGTAGACAAGGCCACATTCATACTTGCCATTTCCCCTATTGGATTAGAGGTTTACTTTAGCACACTGAGGTAATATACAGTGCCTACAAGTAGTATTCAACCCCCTGCAGATTTAGCAGGTTTGATAAGATGCAAATAAGTTAGAGCCTTCAAACTTCAAACAAGAGCAGGATTTAGTAACAGATGCATAAATCTTACAAACCAAAAAGTTATGCTGCTCAGTTAAATTTTAATAAATTTTAAACATAAAAGTGTGGGTCAATTATTATTCAACCCCTAGGTTTAATATTTTGTGGAATAACCCTTGTTTGCAATTACAGCTAATAATCGTCTTTTATAAGACCTGATCAGGCCGGCACAGGTCTCTGGAGTTATCTTGGCCCACTCCTCCATGCAGATCTTCTCCAAGTTATCTAGGTTCTTTGGGTGTCTCATGTGGACTTTAATCTTGAGCTCATTCCACAAGTTTTCAATTGGGTTAAGGTCAGGAGACTGACTAGGCCACTGCAACACCATGATTTTTTCCCTCTTGAACCAGGCCTTGGTTTTCTTGGCTGTGTGCTTTGGGTCGTTGTCTTGTTGGAAGATGAAATGACGACCCATCTTAAGATCCTTGATGGAGGAGCGGAGGTTCTTGGCCAAAATCTCCAGGTAGGCCGTGCCATCCATCTTCCCATGGATGCGGACCAGATGGCCAGGCCCCTTGGCTGAGAAGCAGCCCCACAGCATGATGCTGCCACCACCATGCTTGACTGTAGGGATGGTATTCTTGGGGTCGTATGCAGTGCCATCCAGTCTCCAAACGTCACGTGTGTGGTTGGCACCAAAGATCTAGATCTTGGTCTCATCAGACCAGAGAACCTTGAACCAGTCTGTCTCAGAGTCCTCCAAGTGATCATGAGCAAACTGTAGACGAGCCTTGACATGACGCTTTGAAAGTAAAGGTACCTTACGGGCTCGTCTGGAACGGAGACCATTGCGGTGGAGTACGTTACTTATGGTATTGACTGAAACCAATGTCCCCACTGCCATGAGATCTTCCCGGAGCTCCTTCCTTGTTGTCCTTGGGTCACGGGAGAAAACTTTTAAAGGCTGTCCAGGCCGTGGAAGGCTAACAGTAGTTCCATAAGCCTGCCACTTCCGGATGATGCTCCCAACAGTGGAGACAGGTAGGCCCAACTCCTTGGAAAGGGTTTTGTACCCCTTGCCAGCCTTGTGACCCTCCACGATCTTGTCTCTGATGGCCTTGGAATGCTCCTTTGTCTTTCCCATGTTGACCATGTATGAGTGCTGTTCACAAGTTTGGGGAGGGTCTTAAATAGTCAGAAAAGGCTGGAAAAAGAGATAATTAATCCAAACATGTGAAGCTCATTGTTCTTTGTGCCTGAACTACTTCTTAATACTTTAGGGGAACCAAACAGAATTCTGGTGGTTTGAGGGGTTGAATAATAAATGACCCTCTGAATAAACTTTTCACAATTTAAAAAAAAATTAAACAAAGAAATAACATTCTTTTTTGCTGCAGTGCATTTCACACTTCCAGGCTGATCTACAGTCCAAATGTCACAATGCCAAGTTAATTCCGAATGTGTAAACCTGCTAAATCTGCAGGGGGTTGAATACTACTTGTAAAAAGAAAACTGTTCGTTGTTGTACCGTGTTAGCCAGTGGGTTGGAAATATAAAAAACACGAAAACTTGGTAATCTTCAGTAGTTGATACCTTTTTAATGGCTAACTCATAATGATGACAAATGGCTGACGTTTCGGAACGCAAAAGGCTCCTTTATCAAAGTAAATTTAAAAACATTTCTGAAGGAGTATATATATATATATATATATATATATATATATATATATATATATATATGTAGCATGCAGCGTTCCGAAACGTCAGCCATTTGTCATCATTATGAGTTAGCCATTAAAAAGGTATCAACTACTGAAGATTACCAAGTTTTTGTGTTTTTTATATTTACTACTTGTAGGCACTGTAACCTTATGCAGCCTTGCTAGGTTCCCATGTAACGTCAAAAGAGTACATGGAATAGTGAGATATGGTGCTGTGTTATAAGTAGTCCTAAATCAACCCCATCATGCTTTCATTCATAAAATTATAATATTTTTTATATTTAATATGAGACAAATACAGGCACACAGTGATACCAACCTGAGAAAAACACAGATAGAGTATATTGGAGTTCAGCTTATTCACAGCACGATTAAATTTCCACCGACTCAAATTCTCTCCACAAAATTCACTGAAAAATCCAGAAAGATTTCCATTGATTAGAAGACATGCCCCTGTTAAAGACGTTTTCTGGGTCTAATCAGGGCACTCTGAAGACATGTGAAGGATAGAGGACCGGACTGGACTGGGAGCTGCAGCTGTGCAGATAAGCGAAACCTGGGGGAAGGGGGGGGTTGTCTTAAAGATGGCGGCCACTCCTGCCATAGCTACCGAGTCTCCACTGTACAGGAGACCCGATAGCTATGGCATTCGCTCTGCAAGAGAGGACGACTTGTTACTGTGCCACGCGGGAGCCTCCCCTGACCAGCCTCAATAGTAATATTGAGTATCTCCCATAGACTGCTATACAGTTGTATTGCAGTCTATGGGACTTGTAATCAAATGATTGCAAGTTCAAAAAAAAATAAAAATAAAATGATATTATATATTATGTGTATATATATATATATATATATATATATATATATATATATATATATATATAGTTCATATCACCCCCATATCCCTAGAATACATATAAATACAGAAGCATTACTGTTGAAACACATACACATTTGGTATCCCTGTGTCCAAAAACCCCCGGTTCTATTTAAATTGGTGAAATATTATATTATTATGTTATTAAATATTTTACAAATTTTTTTGCTTACATTTTTCCCCCTATTTTCCTCCTCTAAAACCTTAGTGCGTCTTATGGTCTGGTGCGTCTTATAGTCCGAAAAATACGATAATATATACAGTATATGCAATGGAGGCACAAATTATCATGGGGAAGAAGGTATTACAATCAGTTAGGCCTGACCTACCTAAATGTGCTGCTGGTGAATAGACTCCCTTTAAAGGGCTAAGCCACAAAGAGACAGCCGAGTGCTGTACGGCCAACTGTTTCCAGGTGCGTCTCATCCAGCACAGACTGAATTCACGACGGGTGGTAAACAGCCCCATACAGCTATTTAACCTCTATCCATATGAACAGAGGATAAATACTTATAATGCCATAACCCCATTAAGCCATATTAGTGACAGATCACAGCTGTATTCCTACCACAGGCGGTATACTCACCTATTATAAAGCTTTCTCGGAAGGTTGACATTTAATATGTGTGACAGCGTATTGACAAGCTGAGTTGCATAGCATAATGCAGCACTGATAGTGTACGCAGGATTGTTGTGTTCCATCTCTGCAAAAACACAAGCCAAGCAATATTTTATAGAAAATCTTCTTAAAGTTAGCCATAATCATATGAAGCGGTCTATCAAAGTCCAGAATTCCCCTTTAAGATGACCGTACAACATGTGTAGGATGAATAGTTAGCTGCAGACCTGCTTATCTCTATGCAAAAATGATCCGATAATAAAAATCAACGGTAGCTGAGTTACAGTACAAGTGTTTGGCCACTATACAGAGACCACAGCCTACTGCTTCCAGCTCCACCTCGTGTATAGTACAGGCGTCTGTAGCGGCCCCGTACAGCTGATCCATGTGGGGGCTCCCTGACAGCCTCTCACCAATCAGATATTTATGGCCTTTCCTTAAGATTTCCTGGACAAGCGCCTATAGCTTACTTCACCAATCCAGAAACCACTGATAGTCCTACAGACTGATAATGGATTCCATTGGGGCTCTCAATAATACTGTATTTGTATAACCATTTTTACATGCACTCCTAATTTGGAGAACCCTTACCAGGTCCTGGCGTGGCCTTCTTCTCCTCCACCCAGTTGTAGTAAGCAGAGTAATCTCCATTGTTTGGCAGAGTGATCCAAGGGCCAGCAATGCTAATGCTGGTATCACCATTGTGATCATCACACACCCATCTTCCAGAAAGGTAAGTGGTCCTGCGGGCTTCAGCCAACTTGCTCACAGTGCTAGAGGTCATTGCATTGTCATTCTCAAACGAAATGTCGGCTGGATCCCTGAAAACACATGATCATATAATGTACACAATTTAGTGATGAGGGGATAGTCAAATGTGTATCTGCAATATGCAATGCTAAACATGGAATACAGACTGAACACAACTCTCATACACAAAAGAAGAAGTCATATGAGAAGTAGCTAAAACATTACAGGGCTCCCTCACTAGCATAGGAGAAACAATCTGACAGCTGTGCACCCTGAATGGTTGTTTACAGACAATATTGCAATATCAGGGACCATAGTATTAGGACTCAGTTTTGTATATGTCATAACAGGGATGCCATAGAGGTACAGATGTAGCAGAGTTAACCTTTACTTCTGTAATTGGTTATACTGGTGCTGCGTGACATCTTATCACAGACGACAAAACAAAAAAAAAGCAATTAAATGTCATTGGTTTAAATTGCAGAAATTTGGGTTAACTCTGCCACATGTACATACACCGTCTACCAATAAGCATTTGGACACCCATGCAAATGAAGCTATCTGCGGTTGTGATGTACGTCACGCCTTCCGCCGTTAAATGGGAAACCGCATTGGCATTAGTCGCATGCAAGATGCCACGAATTGCAGAGTTGTCCGATTTCGAGAAAAGGGTAATTGTCGGGTACCACAGAAATGGTTGAGCCTTAAGGGACATAGCAAGCAAACTGAATTACCCAAAATCGACAGTGGCCTATGTGATTACAAAGTGGAAGATGACAGTGATTGACGCAATGTGCCCCGAGTCAGCAGACCCCCAAAACTGGGAGATAGAGACCGATGAGTGCTGGCCACAGAAACCACACACAACCAATGGCTCACATACACCAAGAGATTCACCAGGCATCCGGGAGTATTGTGTCTCTCAATACCATCTGTAAGGAAGCATCTGCTGGGTTCTACCAACTATTGTATAGGAATAAATGTGGTTTTCTATTCTACCACAGGTGTCCAAATACTTACTGGTAGGCAGTGTATAGGCTCTACACCATGCTTTCATATAGAAGAATATAGAGGTTTTATCAGTCAGATACTGTAGATCAACAGAAAAGAAATTAAATAAAATTGTGGACCACTTGTGTATTCGTCCATAGAAGGGTATGTACAAGTGCCTGACCAAATCTGTATGTCGTAGTGCAGTGAGGTAGTGAGAGCTGTACACACAAGCCCTTATTGAAAACTCTACTTAAAGAGGGGTATTGTGACCTATCCTTAGAATGGGTCATTCATATCAGGTCATTGGGGGTCCAGATCCTGGTACAAGTACTTTTTTTTTTTTTGGGCCAATGACGTCAAGTTAATTATGGCCTTTTTAAAAATACATCTGAGTCATGTAAATAAGAAGGAGCTGCAATACTAAGCACAGCCACATTACAGAGCAAAATTCTTCTGGAATGAATAAACGACAGCGCTTGTCCGACTGCTGCAGCCACTTCTAAATGTTGTCCTGCATAAGTGTCGGCACCTACCAATCTGCTATCGAAGATCTTTACACAGATAGTAGTATTACGGCTCAGTTTTGTATACAGTATGCCATAACAGGGGTGCCACAAAGGTACAGATGTGACACAGAATAGAAAGAACAGGTAGTAAAAGACAATGTTGTAGAAGTACACAGGAAAACCTTAAGTGGCAACATAATCAAAGAGAAGCCAAAACTTGGGGTTACCTTGTTACATTTCTTACTTCCCCTATGGGGAATATAACTGAAGTCAGCTCCAGAATATGTGACCGCCGAAGACTGGCCAACTCAGCATGCCGGCTCTTCAGATCTTTGTTCCTTTTCTCCACTACCACACTGAGCTTATGGTTCCTCCTCTGTATCTTCTCCTTCTTTTCCTGATGCCTTTGACTTCTGGAGTAAAGTTCTTGGTTGTATTTTTTGGACTTTGAAAGAAGTTCCGAATCTGTAAAAGAAAAATATAGGTAATTTATGGGAAAAGAATAAATTATCTAAACAGATCAAAAAGCTAGAGTTAGGGGACATGTACACGTTTAGGAATATGTCTGGATTATAATGCTGAAAATCTGCATAGTAATCTGTTCGAGCCATAATGGCTCTCCGTAATGCTGCACCTCCCTACATTTCCACCCAACCCGTGCTCTCCGTTCACTCAATGACCTAACACTTACATCCTCTATTATCAGAACCTCCCACGCTCGTATACAAGACTTCGTTGCACCACTTCTCTCGAAGTTATCCCGAACAATCAGATTAACTCACAATTTCTACAACTTCAAGCACAAACTAAAAGACGCATCTTTTCAGACAGGCTGATCACAATTCCTAATGTAAACCCTTCTGTACCGTAATTAGAATCCCTATAATGAACTCTCCTCTGTTCCAGCTCCCACATTACCCCACATGATATGATGCTGTTTCAGGCTAGCTTTATATGTCCAGGCACCATCTGCATGTTAAAGGACACGACTGATGACGGCTCATACCGTTTTATGTTTGTGTAATGACAGTAACCTCTATTACACAATTGTCTGACCACTGTATAAGCAATGCCGCCCCTGCTACCTCTTGTGTCACCCAGTCTACCTCATAGATTGTAAGCTCTTGCGAGCAGGGCCCTCAGTCCCATTGTGTGAAATGACCATTTCTTTGTAATGTATCTTTTTGTCTGTACTTGAACCCTACAAAATGTACAGTGCTGCGGAATATGTTGGCACCATATTAATAAAATGTATTATTATTTATAATGCATTGTAATCATTGGTCCCCACCAAGGATGTAAGTAAAAATCAAGTTGGAGACCACTTATAAGAGGACGTACTGCCCGGTTCCACCACAGAGCACAGCCCATCAATGATCAAATTATTGTCAAGTGGTCTCTTCTGTATAATAACTATACAGTATGCCAAATATCAAACTATCACAAGGGACTCATAAATTATAGCTTACAACACAGAAACAAGTTTATTGTACGACATAGGGTGGGACACCAGAAGCAGATTGAAATTGTCTTCACTGCATGTTATAGCATGTGGTGTTATATAACTTGCTTATTGTGCCATTTCGATACAGAAATCTCTCTCACTTTTCTCATGTACCTTTACTTGCTTTGTAGGTTTCCTGAGGACAGAAAAGAAGCCTACGTATTATGAAGTGGCACTCTAATGTATGTTTGGCAGAGCACTCATGACTCTTCATGTTACTACATTTACTCTAGTAGTTAGAAAAGATCACATGGTTGAAAAGCTACTTGAACTCACACATCATGTCTTGAACATTTACATGAGAATGCTTGTATCTTGTCAGTGGGGTCTCACCAATCCCAAAAACAGGCAGCCTCTCCTCCCATGATCGGAGCCAGGAAGAATGCGGGTGTGAGTGGTGGTGGACAGCGTTCCCATTCATTTCAATGGGAGCGCCAGAGATAGCCGAAGTACAGCACTAATCTATCTCCGGTGCTCTCATTGAAGTGAATGGGAGTGCTGTCTACCAGTAGTTACATCCACATTCAGCCAGAATGTGGTCAGGATGAATGTGCAGTGGGGAAATACATTCAGAAATTATCTTACAGAAGTTTTTCACAATAAAATATCCATTTCTGCAGATGGTACTAAACCTTGTGAAGTGCTGAGCACACCAGTAAGATTTTCTACATATCACACGTTGTTCCAATGGATCTGATAAGTACAAGGCTGCAGCAGAGAACTCTGATAAATGTAAGATTATGTCCATGGGATGGGAAAATACATGCTAACATTACTGACCAAGTCTATGCTTACAACTGCTTCAGTGTAGGTCCACCTAAAATCACAGAAAGTCCTGCAAGCCTGACTATTTTTTGCCAACAGATACCCAACAGACCACAATGTGGTGCAAGGGATCCCTCACTAGATGGACTGTTTTGAGTGTTTGATCCTGTCTTTTGTTCATATGATGGACCAGAAGAGCACATCAAATAAAGCAGCCACGGAAAAGGATTTTGGAAATTTTGTTGACAAACTTAATTTTGTCAATCAGTGTCAGGCAATAACATCATGGGGAGCATTAAAAAAGACAAGGATGCAGATGTATGTCATTTCACCAATCGCTGGTCAGAACGCACATGGAACAGGGTTGTGTGTGACGGCACACATAAATGACATAACAGAGCTGGAGAATAATAAATAATAATTATAAAACACCCCAATAAGTGGGAACTGAATTTCGTTCCTAGATGGGGAAAACTGGCTTTTGCCTCATGGAGTTGTTGCCATCCTCCATCATACTGCAGAATAATAACTTGAGTCTTTTTCTTGACCTTACAAGCTGTGTTACTACACTGGTGTCACACACAAGTCACATGTCAGACATGTTCTCTCATTATACAAAGAAGATCTGACGCTTATTTTAGCTCAGATAAATATTTGAGTTGAATCTTCGGTTAAAGTCATTTAGGTTTATAAAAAGACATTTTCCGCTCATTCATCAGGCAAGGAAATGTCAGAAGTCTGTCTGCAAATAGTCATTGAAAAGCCAAGATTAAAAGGGCTCCTAATAAAGAACAAGCGACTTCTTGTAACCGCTACTCCACAGATCTCTGAGCACCAAGAACTTTCTTCAAGGCATGTTTGCATAGCATGTCCAGTGTGTAAGAGCCCAGGGTTTCTAATATTAAACTGCAGGGCAGACATTACTGCATCTACGGGATGACCGTCTGACATAAGGGAAACAATCCACCCAACACATTGTACAAAATTATTAGTAAAGAAATTCATTAAATGGGGTTTCCAGTATGTTATAGAGCAGACTGATACAGAATTTAAATTATTATAAATATCTGTGCTTTTTATCCTAAGGCTACGTTCACATATGTGGTGGAGTCTACATTGCAGACTCAGTCATTGTGTTGGCCAAAAATCCTCTGTGCAGGACTTTTTCCTCTGCTGCTTTGTTCTATAATGACGGACCCCATCATAGTCAATGGAATCCATTGGGCTCTGTGTGTTACTGCTGTGAACTTAGCATTAGAGGTCCAATGGGTGACCCCATCAGAGGTTCCTTTGTGTGTCATGTGATCACTGTATGACTAACCATCCTATCCCCTCAAGTTAAAAAGGTAGAGGTCAGTCTTTGCTACAGGGCTGTTTAAAACAAAGGGAAAAAAAAAAGTGCATCCGGGCCATATGGTAGTGGGGGGGCCCCCTTTGTCGCCCGGATCAAACAGTACAATCCTGTGTTTCGGGTACTTTCCTAGGTTGCAGGTAGTGATTTCGATTCTGTCTGTTTCCAAAGTTGAAGATCACAGAGGTTGAACACAACAGTGCAGTATAAGATGGCCTTATGTACGGCTGGTAAGGGGAAATTAAAGTACCGTATATACTCGAGTATAAGCCGACCCGAATATAAGCCGAGGCTCCTAATTTTACCACAAAAAACTGGGAAAACTTATTGACTCGAGTATAAGCCAAGGGGGGGAAATGCAGCAGCTACTGGAAAAAAAATAAAATGGTCGGAGTTTTTGGGTGCAGTAGATGCTGGGTGCTGGGAAAGGGGAGTGGGTGTTTTGGTTGTCTGTCTGCCCCTTCCCTGAGCTTGAGGACTGTTTTTTTTTTCTTCCCCCACATGGAATTCAGCCAGGCTGAATATAGGGTATCTGCAGTGCTCCTATTAACCCCTTCCCGACAAGAGGAGCACTGCAGATACCCTATATTCAGTAGACCGGGCACTTTCGGACACAGGGATACCTAATGTGTTTGTGTTTCACAGTCATTTTTTAGTTTTGTATGTATTCTAGGGAAAGGAGTGATTTAGAACTTTTTTTTTTTTGCACTATTTTATGGGAGATTCTATACATTAATATTGCAGCTGGTCATAGACCTCCCCTCCTTAAAAAAAAAAAAAAATATATATATATATATTTTTTTTTTTGCTGACTCGAGTATAAGCCGAGGGGGGCTTTTTCAGCACAAAAACTGGGCTGAAAAATTCGTCTTATACTCGAGTATATGCGGTATGTTAAAACCTATTAAAACAGCCCTGCTTTGCCATGTCTGTCAATGTTCAAGAAAGCCTCTGCCCCTCTGTGAATGGTGGCTGAAGGAAAGAGAAGGCGCGCCGTCGGCATCCTTCAATCTGTACGTTGTCCTGATCCTATTTACAGCCAGGGCAATGGAAAAAACAATGATATAACATAGCCTTAGTAAATCTGCCCCTTAGTTCAATATTTAGAGAGAGGGTGTTGTGTAGTAGATTCAGCAGTCTCTATGTGTACGGCCCTTAAGACAGAGCTCCTTATTCTGACCCAGCAGGACAACGTTTTGGCGGCATTTTATATATTTAGCAAAGAAAGAAAATTTTACATACTGATAAAAAAAAAAATCTTAAATTATCATTATATGTATAATATATAACATATGGTCCTACAACTGTAAATCTACTAGATATCAGGAGACATGGCGTGGGCTATAGCTATTTACTTACTCTTTGCAATCTCCTCATTCCCAATCCATATGCTCTGCTTCAGCTGTTCAATCCTCATCTTGCAAGACATGATCTTCCATTTCTGAAAAAAAGGTTCTCCAGTCACAATAGAACTATAGCACAGTAAAGAAAAAAAAATTATACAACAATGTCCTACCAACTATTACAATGAATGTAATAACATCCCAATAATTTTATGCAAGAAGCCTCCTTGAAGGAGCAAATAAGGAAAAGATTTGTGAACAATGGACACAGTGCAGGTGACAAAAACCTCCTGCATGTACGACTGTATAAAAGTGGACAGGACCCCCTATCACCTTTATTCCTCTGTAAATGGAGAGTTGTGTCCAGTGCTTGCCCATCCTATGTATGGATAGTGGAGGGCTCAAAATAAGACCCCTGACACAACAGTTTAGAAATAAATTCATAGTATGCCATAAAGTGTCCCTTTTAAGAAGGTAGCGCTCCCTGCTCCAATGGCATCACATGGTGTATCGCGTGACTCCTCTCAGAGGTGCAAAAATTATTTTTTTTTAAAAAATCACAATATACAATGACCGAATCAGAAACAGGAGTCCAATTCAGAGATGCTACCTGGCTATGGGAGCGGGGGTGGAAGAGGGGGAAGAGAAATTAGTGATATACTATAAAACACCACATGACTGACCAAGACAGTCTTATCTGATTCCCCTCCCCCTTACTTACATATACACTCACACACTAGATAGAAACTTGCTAGTCATTGGAGATCCATTCACTCTGACCCACAGCAGGCACAAGAAATGGGGATCATTGTACACAGTAA
The DNA here is from genome assembly GCF_031893055.1 of Leptodactylus fuscus. Classification (NCBI taxonomy): domain Eukaryota; kingdom Metazoa; phylum Chordata; class Amphibia; order Anura; family Leptodactylidae; genus Leptodactylus; species Leptodactylus fuscus. The sequence continues at coordinate 110,011,589 of NC_134271.1, read as the reverse complement.
TGAATAAAGCGGCTGGTTGCTCCATTTTTGGAAATAGGAGTAAGTAGTTCTAACCAGAATACCCCATTAAGCCCAGAAAACCCCTTAACTTCTATAGACTTGTCCCACAGAACTCACCAGCTTATCTGCTGCCAACTTGCCCTCTACAACTGTTGCCACCCTAAAATAAGAAAAAGCATTTTAAACACAACACTCTTGAGAAGGAGATACAGACTGTGTTATTTCATCTACCACAAGTTTCCAAGATTTTTCAGATGTCCATATTCAGAAACACTCATGTTAAAACGTAATAGAAGTGATTCAGCTTAGTCGGAGCAATTGTCAGTCTCATGTTCTCTGGGCATGTAGAAATAATTTCACATGATATTGAAAAATTATTAATTGAGGGTTTTCATTTGCGGACACATTATATACAATGTGGCCTCTTACACCACCGGATATTTTATCCATGGTGTGGCCGGGTCGTAACCGTGGTCCACAATTTATAGGACATATCCGTAATGGCTGTGAATTGCTGCACTGCGCGGACTCGCCCATAGAACTCTATGGGTGAGTGCGGCAGGACACAGACATCTGCGGAGCCTATGTTGCCGATCAGCAACTAGTGTTACTGATCAGCAACTTGGCGTTTTTTGGTCCGAAAACTGAGGCGGAGGCAACCAGTGCAGCGGCATCCAGTCGCACACTCCGCTCCGGATTAGGCCCAATGAATGGAACAAACGGCTCCCGGAAAAAAGAACTGACTGGCTCACATGGATTTCAATGGGAGCTGTCTTTTTGGTCAGGATTTTGAGGAGAATTTGGCCTCAAAATCCTGACCAAAAAAAAACTACATGTGAACTCGGCCTTAGTGTAAAATGGAAAAGGTATTCTCATCTGTCCCCTGCACTCTGTTATCCGCTCCCAGTCTCCTTTCCGTTGCGTGCCAAGGCCCAGCACCAACCTTAGTAATCCCTGGAGAGGGGCCAGTGACATCACTCACTGACGTCACCAGTTCCTTACCAGCGACCACTGGTTGGTCTCAGTGGTTTAGTGAACAGCGTGGTGTCTGACACTGAGAGTCCCTGCATGCTACTGAAATGGCTAGTGAGCGAAAAATGGAGCTCCAGGGACATGAGAGTACTTTCTTTTTACACCCACGTTGGCCACTTCAGAAGCTGATGCAAATCCTGGACAACCCCTCCAAATCCAGGACAAACCACTCTAGTCATAACTGAAATTATAATTTCTGGAGTCATCAGCATTTCCGTCTCTGAATAAGGACCTGTCACACCACGTGACATTTCTCCTGTAGTAAATACTTCCTCATGAAATAATTCTCCACCATTGTTTCTTAACTTTGTGCTGTTCCTCTGTTCATCCTCCTAAAAATGTATACGTAAATTGGCAGCTGGGTGTTACCGGTTAGGGGGTGTGCCCTGCACTGTCCAATCAGTGTTGCTAGTATCAGACTGTGGACACACCCCTTCGACAAATATTAATGGTAACACCCAGTTGGCAAACTATTCCTTAACATGTAGCAGGAATAACAGAGGAAAAGCACAAGACAGAGTTATAAGAAAAGACACTCCAGAATTGTTATTCCATGGAAGTATTTACTATAGCAGGAAATGTAACATGTCTTTTTGGAGCGACAGAATGGCTGACTGCTCGAACAATTTTAATCTCAATTATGAGCGAGTTGTTTACTTGCATAGTATTGACACCCAGCCCATCATAGGCCTATATCCTTTCATCTAACTCACAGGCTCATAGCAAAGTCTGAACTTGGTTATGTCATGCCAGTCTCTGAAATTACCTGATCGTGTCAATTGTGGTTTCAGACAATACTCCAATGTGAGAAGACGACTGATCAGAGAGCACTACCACCCTCAGCAGGAATTTTAATAGCCGCAGTTTTCAGTCATTATTTGAAGTACAATGTTTTATGTGAAGTGCCACTTACTGTTTCTGAAAATCCAGCTGTGTTTCCCTTAAACGATTTAATCTCTCCCTCTTGTCTACAAACCTGAAAAAGATCAAAAAAGTGTTTACTGAGCAACAAGAGGCTGCATTAGTAAGTGGCAAAGATTGATAGCTCCAGGAAGCCGCGTGAGATTAAAGAGACAGAGTCACGACAGCCGGCCTGGATGTGAGAATATAAATGGCAACTTATAAAGGGGTTGTCAGGCCCAGAACAGGTACGTTCTATCTACAGAGTGAGAAAAAGCTGCATGGCATAGCTGGCTTATTCCTGTGAGGCCCCATGTACATGGAGGAATCTGGGCTGAAGCATCTGGTAATGACAGTGGAAGATTTGCAGGCCCAAACCCAGTCAGGAGACGGGACTTTGTAAATTCCTTCTCAGCGCTCAGCTTCACCGTCCCATACTGTATATAGTACAGACAGTACAGCTGCAGAGCGGCAGGGGCTCCCACCATTATATATCATTATATGATGCAAGGAGTGCTGCCCGAGAAATCCAGTCAATGTACAGACCAGATTTTCCAATTTAGATTCCCGTGTGTGCATGGGGCCTAAAAGTAAATTCTGAACAGTGATTCTCCAAATTTTAGTCAGGTAGTCATGAATAGTGTCATGGTTCAAGTAGGTTCCAAAAACTACAGTGGAGCCCTGAGCAGACTCAAAGATTTGTTCTCTTTTGTCAATTTTTTTTTGACAGTCTATGGGTCTCTTAGAATTATTAGACCCCTGAATGACAAATAGGCAACGTATAGAGTTGTAAAATGCCCAAGAGCATCACAGAGGCATGTCTAGCTGCCACCAATCTCCCCCAATGGTAACCATTTACATATATGCATGCAGAGTTTTGCAGCAATATGACAATTGTGTTGTTGGTTTTTTTTTAATGAGTGTAAATTGATAACCCTCCATCTATATATTACCATTTCTATTCCCAGTCAACTAGAATGTTAGAGCGACATGGTGACTTTAGCCACGACCAAAGATCGATGTGTTGCCGTATGTCCTCTTTACTAATATAAGTGAATGGACTAGATTAGGAACCCATGGCTGCTTCAATTGTGACATCAAATCACAAAAAGATCAAGCATTGCTGAATTTTTTGAGCCTAGAAATCTCAGTACCAGCACCCTCAGTGTTGCAATGTGACTTTCTTGTATGCACGTGCCAGCTACTGTTCCAGCTGTGACCTCTTGGCCTACAAATGATGAGAAGTACAAAGCCACCTGCAAATACCATTCAGAAGTGAAGCCCTGGAACATTATGTAATTGCAGCCCGAGATCTGTCCCAATCCTCGAAGCATGATCATGAAGAGGAATTAATGGGTCTAATACAAAGCGGCTGCAGGCCTTGTCCAAGTCCGACGAACAATGGACAACCCTGTAAACAAATGGCCATGAATAACTGCAATAGAAAGTGGATCTATGAGGACAGGATGTTCTTAATAAAGAGGAGCGTAAGCAGATGAAGAGCGGCTCTCCCTTCAGGATGACAACATTACTTGTTCTTTAAAGATTAATGTCCTCTTTATGGTTTACAAGCAGTGCCCTAAATGGATGTTTAAGAAGACAGTGGGCAGGTAAAGTAATGCTGTCTAAGGTTAGCACAGTCTTAGGTCGGGGCCCCATGTGGTGTAAGCATAGTATTACAGTTTCTGAAAAGTGGATAGGATTCTAGCAAATCTAATCCACACTGCAGAAAGGTGTGTGTGTGTGTGGTGGTGGTGGTGGTGGTGGGGGAATATTTAGTCAGCCACCAATTGTACAAGTTCTCCCACTTAAGAAGATGAGGTCGGCATGTAATTGAAAGACAAAATGAGAAAACAAATCCAGAATATCATATTGTCTGATCTGGAAAGAATTTATTTGCAAATTATGGGGGGAAATAAGTATTTGGTCACCTACAAACAATCAAGATTTCTGGCTCTCACAGACCTGTAACTTCTTCTTTAAGAGGCTCCTGTGTCCTCCTCTCATTACCTGTAGTAATGGCTCCTGTTTATAAAAGGCCCCTGTCCACAACCTCAAACAGTCAGACTCCAAACTCCACTATGGTGAAGACCAAACATTTGTTGAAGGACACCAGAAACAAAATTGTAGCCCTGCACCAGGCTGGGAAGACTGAATCTGCAATAGGCAAGCAGCATGGTGTGAAGAAATCAACTGTGGGAGCAATAATTAGAAAATGGAAGACATACAAGACCACTGATAATCTCCCTCGATCTGGGGCTCCACGCAAGATCTCACCCTATGGGGTCAAAATGGTCACAAGAACGGTGAGCAAAAATCCCAGAACCAACACGGGGAGACCTAGTGAATGAACTGCAGAGAGCTGGGACCAATGTAACAAAGCCTACCATCAGTAACACACTACACCGTCCCCCTGCTTAAACCACTACATGTCCGGGCCCCTCTGAAGTTTGCTAGAGAGCATTTGGATGATCCAGAAGAGTATTGGGAGAATGTCCTATGGTCTGATGAAACCAAACTGGAACTGTTTGGTAGAAACACAACTCGTCACATTTGGAGGAAAAACAATACTGAGTTGCATCCATCAAACACCATACCTACTGTAAAGCATGGGGGTGGAAACATCATGCTTTGGGGCTGTTTCTCTGCAAAGGGGCCAGGACGACTGATCCGGGTACATGAAAGAATGAATGGGGCCATGTATCGTGAGATTTTTGAGTGCAAACCTCCTTCCATCAGCAAGGGCATTGAAGATGAAACGTGGCTGGGTCTTTCAGCATGACAATGATCCCAAGCACACCGCCAGGGCAATGAAGAAGTGGCTTTGTAAGAAGCATTTCAAGGTCCTGGAGTGGCCTAGCCAGTCTCCAGATCTCAACCCTATAGAAAGCCTTTGGAGGGAGTTGAAAGTCCGTGTTGCCAAGCGACAGCCCCAAAACATCACTGCTCTAGAGGAGATCTGCATGGAGGAGTGGGCCAACATACCAACAACAGTGTGTGCCAACCTTGTGAAGACTTACAGAAAACGTTTGACCTCTGTCATTGCCAACAAAGGATATATAACAAAGTATTGAGATGAAATTTTATTATTGACCAAATAATTATTTTCCACCATAATTTGCAAATAAGACAATGTGATTTTCTGGATTTCTCATTTTGTCTCTCATAGTTGAGGTCTACCTATGATGTCAATTACAGACGCCTCTCATCTTCTTAAGTGGGAGAATTTGTACAATTGGTGGCTGACTAAATACTCCCCCCCCCCCCCCCCCCTGTACTTGTGGGTTTTTGGAAATCGCAGGAAGTCAATTATACCTACAGAAATGCCGGTAGTTTCCTTATAGTTATAATTGAAGCAGAAAGACTAAAAAGTACTGCAGGAAAAATGCAATATCTTTCCGCCACGGATTTACCTGCAGTGCTTCATTGCCGCAGGCCTGCTACATTGGGCCTTAAACTGAAATAGATTTTTGAAGGAGTCTCATGCGGTTTGATAAACCTGACTAAATAAACAAATAAAATGAGTCAAAATGTTGGCACTTTTTTGGCCTATAGTGTTGCATGTTAGCCCTGCCTACTTGCTAGACCAGGTGCAGAAACTGTTAGAACGGGTCTTATTTCAGGTTCACATCCTGGGTCACAGGTTATAAATGGTCACAGATTATAAATGGTTCCTTTAGGTATCTATTGTTTTCTTGATGTTGTGCTTGCAGGTATTTTCAGTCCACAATCTTAGACAGACTGTGAAAAGAAAGCTGCCGGTATGGTTGTTAAAGAGGACCTTTCACCACTTTTGGGCACAGGCAGTGTTATATACTGCCAGAAAGCCGACAGTACGCTGATTTCAGCGCACTGTCGGCTTTCCCGATCTGTGCCCGGTGTAAAGAGCTTACGGTGCCGGTACCGTAGTGCTCTATGGTCAGAAGGGCGTTTCTGACCATTAGCCAGAGACGTCCTTCTGCCTCGCGGCGCCTATCGCGCTGTGCTGTGGAGCGGGGAGGAACGCCCCCTCCCTCTGCTCACACAGCTCGTCCATAGACGAGCATTATCAGGAGCGGGAGGGGGGAGTTCCTCCCCGCTCCACAGCACAGCGCGATAGGCGCCGCGAGGCAGAAGGACGTCTCTGGCTAATGGTCAGAAACGCCCTTCTGACCATAGAAGAGCTACGGTACCGGCACCATAAGCTCTTTACACCGGGCACAGATCGGGAAAGCCGACAGTGCGCTGAAATCAGCGTACTGTCGGCTTTCTGGCAGTATATAACACTGCCTGTGCCCAAAAGTGGTGAAAGGTCCTCTTTAAATATGGTTGTTGGTGACCAACCATTCTCTGCTCGAGTAAGTAAATGAGGGACATTGTAATGTACAGAGTGTAGTGCCAAAGCAAGGGAGCCCCAACTATAAGGCCAGGCCTGGAAAATCGTACTCAGTTTTGGAAGTGAGCGTCTAAAAAGTTAGGAGCCAGCAATGACGTTGTCTGCCGACACCATAGGGTCAAGATAACACAAGTCAGTTGTGGGTTCATATGTACTATTTTCTCCCCCACAAAGTCAAACCAGATGCAAAAAGGAAGAAGGGTATAAAGTAAACTACTCTCCTCCCTGCTGACATGTTCTGCCTGTTAGCTTAGCAGTTAGGATGTGACATCAGCATTACACATCACAGCAGAGCCCAAATCAGTAGTAGTATCCCCTCCGCTACCCCTGTAGTAGGAACAGCAGGGTCCCTCCACAGTCACCCCTACTAGTTGTGGTAGTCCTTTTCCTTGCCTCAGCAGTAGTAGTAGATGCTGGGGCCCCCTCCCCTCTCTCAGTAGTAAAAGAAAGTGTGCCAAGCTTTCCAAAAGCTGTAGAAAAGCAGGATAATCCCCCCACCCCAAACAATTTCTTCCCAATTGCTTCTTTGTCTTTCCCTACTTGATAGTGACGGCAGGGTCTCAGTGCAGAGAGGTGGCTGCCTGCATTTCCTCACCTGGTATACGCTCTGATAATGTACCCTCTGCTGGTAAGAAGCTGTATATAGCAGGCAAATCCTAACTGCTATATGACGCTTCATATTCCCGTGCGGCTCTGTAACAGAGCACAGAGTCCCTATCTGACGGTTGCTGTGTACTCTCTTTCCATATGGACAGTCAGTGACCATTCCCTATATAACACTCAGTGGCCAAATGAATGTACTGCTAGTTGGCGGACATGGCTGTGAGGCCTCATTATGGGTGTCATGGTGACCTCTATGAAGACCATATAACCTACGGTTCACACTTCGTACTAAACCTTCAGGTTTACATTCATAGATATAAAAAAAAAAATCAAAGATGCAGAAGCAAAAATGTCGGTTTTAGTTTTTAACCAAAAAGTTGAATAAAGTTCAGTAGTTGCCATAAGAACCAACCAGCTATCCCCTCACTATGTTGAATGCCCATACTACAACCATTGCACTTTACACATATTGTAATCGCTCACTGTCCCATCTACATTCCCTACCAGTATGCCACAGCACCCAAAGGAAACCCGCACAAGCTCCATACAGATAGGTGTCCTGGATCTGAAGCCAGTGCCGGGGTAACAGCGCCAACCACTGAGCCACCATGCGGCATTACACTACTGGCCAAAGTGTCATTTGCCAAGAGCCAAGAGCGACCACGAAGCACTGAAACAGGTGAAAGGAGTTAGGCTAAGGTTCACACTAGTATGTACACAAGCATGAAGAACAGGGTAGATCAAAATGACTCATTTAAATGACATCTAAGGGTGCATGCAGACTACGTAACGCCGGGCGTGTATGAGAGCCGTACACGCCGGCATTACGGCAGACTGCCGAACACTTCCCATTCACTTCAATGGGAGCGCTCGTAACAGCGGCGTTTACGAGCGCTCCCATTGAAGTGAATGGGAAGTGTTCGGCAGCCCTGCTGTAACGCCGGCATGTACGGCTCTCATACACGCCCGGCGTTACGTAGTCTGCATGCACCCTAATACCCACTGTAGATCATCAAATAATTGCATTTTCAAAAACCCAGAATGAGGGGTAAACGGAAAAGGGGTAGAAAATGCTAAATTGAAACAGACAATTTTTATTAAATATACAAACACAATAACAACAAGTTAAAAAGGGTGACAATACCACATCTACCAGCAGTAGGTGTGGGGGATAAATCCAGCAAGGCGAGTATAAATAGGGTAATTATTGTTCCCAGTATTTGAAGTAAATACATTTGTACAAAATCAAGTTGTAAGCTTATAGCAATCACCCAAATGTAAGGGGGATACAAACCCAGGAACCTATCAAGGTATATTTAGAAATTTCTACATCAATGGCCTTCATGCATCTCTGACACAATTCACACAATGGACTAGTAAGTGCATGTCAGTTAATACAAATGGAGACGTCATGTTACAGAGAAAGCCTATCCAGGTGAATACACTTCATGTTATAAGTAGGTAGTGCACATGTCAATTAAGTAGAAGTAGTAGTTATAACATGCTAAGTAAAAATATAGAAAAAAAAAACAATAGGTAACTGAGATCAAAGGTATAACATACCCATGGATGAATTGTAAAAATATTTGCTGGTTTGTTGGTTTAGCCCACACTTGGTTTCGGCTCTAAGCCTTCTTCCGGGGGAGTGGGTTCACATTAGCACTGGGCACTCTTCGGCAGAATCTGTGGACGAGTCCCCTATGGAGACTTCCACACAGATGTGAACCCAATCTAACCCATTCTGTCTCTTTAAAGATGAAGGCTGGCCTGGATGTGAATGGCGTATTGCACGTGCTGGTAAATACACACTGTTTATATTCCCTCCTTACTGAGCTTATAGATTATAGAAACAAGATCTTGGAGAGTGTTTGGTTTAGTGGGTGTCATAGCGGGCACGGACAGCAGAGTGGAATGAGGTTATACAGGCCAACATCAATATAACTCTATACATCATATCCTGTGTACTGGCTGATATACATCTCCAGGCATGATCTATACACAGTATATGACATATCATAACATCACATACTCTATCACTTCCTGTGTATAGAAAATTACTTACTACTTACTAAGAGGTTCATGTGCAGAACATTTTCTCTAAAATAAATTTGGTTTTACATAAAAGGTTTCTGAATTATAAGCTTTGTGATAGCCAATCCAAAGACCAGCTCTGCTCCCACTGGATCAATCACTCAGCTTTACTAGTCTTCTGAATGGTAAATATGTGTAGCTGGAAGAAACCATGAAGGGGTTGGACCTAGTTTTAAAACTATGCACAGGATAGGTGATAAGTGTCTGATCATTGGGTGTCTGATCATTGGGTGCCTGATCATTTGGCTCTCCATCATCAGGCTATTACATGCTTTTAGGATGTAGTGCCCACCAGGTGAGAGGGCATTTGTCCTATCCTAAACTGGATATTACAGCAGGAGCAAAATGCAATATCTAAATGCTAAAACCAGAAATCTTCAGTCACTACCAAATTCTACAATTACAACCAAGACTCAGAATCCGAAAGTCAGAACCAATTTTGCGAGTTAGAAAATAAAATGATTATTAACATTGTATAATGAAATGCATAGCATGTTACTTTGCCATCTTAGTAATGAATCAGAGGGTTTTTACTTCTTCTGTCTGACCCTGACTATCAGCCATCTATGAAGGAGGAAGAGCAAGAGTCGGAGTTGGGCTTTGGAAAAATAAAGGAGTCAAAGTTGGAGTCAGTGGTTTGGCCAACCAAGTCCACAGCCATGATCATACATGAAGGAAAATGGGAGGGGCACCACTATGGAATCCCATTACTGCCATTATAACTCAATGGGGTATAAAACACTGCTGGTACACATCATACAACACGTGGCAGAGTTATAGCTCGTGTCATTATTGTCTGCGGAGAAGGAAGTTGTCCCCAATGGGTCACAATTATTTATTAAAAACACATATTGAAATACATCATTTATTATGATCTGTTTTTATTTTGTGTTGATAGTAGATTTTTTTTTCTATTTACAATACATGATTATTGATAGGTTTTACAGCATAGTCTTGGGTAAAGCCATCAGTAGACCGGAGCCTACTCAGTGAGATCTATGGGAGAGTTTTCTAGACAATCTCTGGGAGGGGAGTAGATAAGCTGTGATTTCATCTATTGTTAGTAGTGGAAGCAATGAGGGTTGTGTTGCATATAGAGGAGTTATTGTACAGTATATTGTAATCCTGTCTATCTTGTTTGTGATGTAAAGAAGATGCAAAGAAAACCTCTGTGGAGTTAGTAAGCGTCAATCTGTTTATAGGCTTAGGGGGCAGAGTGAAAAATGCAATGTATAGTGGGGGTTTTTTAAAATGCAGATAGGAACATGGAAAATGTAAATAAAAAATATTTTAAAAGATGGTAACATAGAAAATTGGCTTAAAAAATAGGTTATTTTTGGTAACAAATTATCTTTCAATACAAAATCCCCCCTCATGGAATGTGAGTGCTTTACAAATATTGGCATTGGCACCTTTGTGACTGTAATATTGGGGGCAGTCAGCTGGATACTGCAAAAGTGACATAATAGGGGTTTAGTAGCCTTGCTCAATAGTGCTGAGACATCTATCATAATGCCAGAAACTAGAGAGCAATCACGCAGTCATGAAAATGAAGGAAACCTGTAAGCTTGGCAAGATGGTTCCCGCACTACATGCGCTCCTGCCTGCCAGAACATGGACACTGTGTGACATTACAGACAGCATTTATCAGTAATACCAGTCCTTTATGTCTATGAACTCACTTTACCAATTTTCTCTTTAACTGTAGCATTTACTGATCTATTTATGTAAATCCTTAATCCTACCACCAGGTGGCACTATGAGTAAGAATACAGGTTACAAATAATGTTGCATTCATCATCCTGCCTCCTGTCATTACACATCTCTGAGCTTACACCATTGTATGAGGAAGTATTCCTGGAAGATCTTACCAATAACAGGTAGCACCACCTTACAGACTTCTCTCATATACCCACCTTGGCCCTAAACGTTAGATGAAAGTATCCTAACCCTGCATATTAGGACAGAATCATTAATCTAAGGGGAAGTTCACAGGGAGCCCCCTGCACCTATTCCCATTCAATACAACTCACACTTATAAAGGTCACTAAGGTTTTAACAAACTTTGCAGAAATATATAGTAAAACAGATAAGAAACTTTATAATACGCAAGAGAGAAAGGCTTCTTACTACTCTTAAGATTGTTTCTCAGCTAAACAGACTTTCACTCTGAAAACCACTGCTCTATCCATCTTCGGGTCACATGACTCAAATTACATAAGGACAGAATTCTGCGGAGAGGGGAGGGAGCAGAGCTAACTAGGAGCTCCAGATAAGACTAAAGCACATAACTTAATCAGTACTTCTCTATATATGTCCTGCATACTCCTGCGGCTGTGCATGACAACTAGTGACTACCAGCTCAGAGAGAAGTGCAGAGTACAAATGGTTCCCACAAAGGGGAACATTGCTAATCAACTGCAGCACATATGCTATATAGTAGTCAGATATAGCCTTACTCCTCATGTACACACTGTGCTACTGATTTATACAAAGTCTGATGACAGGTTGGCCACGCTTTACGCTGGGTTCACACCAGCGCCCGATCTCCGTTTTCAAGTTTCTGTCTTCTGCCGACAGAAGACGGAAACCTGGCAGACTGTGTCCAGCCGTGAGCGTTTTGTGCTCTCCGCGGCGAAAGTTTTTTTTTTTTAAACTGGACACAAAGTCCTGCATGTCCGGTTAAAAAAACCGGTTTCGCCTCGGAGAGCATAAAATTCTCCCCGGCCAGACACTTTCCAAACCCGTTCAAATGAATGGGTTTGAAAAAAGACTGCAGGTTTCCATCTCCTGTCCAGTTTCAGGCAGGACATGGAAACCTGCAAAACGGAGACCCGGGGCGCAGATGTGAACGAGCCCTTGTGGTACGGAAAACCTGGACACACAATGTGACGCAGAACTCCATTGATGACCCTGGGGTATCTACTGTAGAACTACAACTTATTATGCTGCAGATCCACATGCGGATTATCCAATTCAATGTGACTAACCCCACCAATCACACGACCGTCATACCAAGAGAGGGACTCCTACTATTATAAGTAACTGTAATGATAGGAGCCCCCGCCACCCAGTGACATACTGTCCGTATTATAATCATACATAACTATACAGCTAGGTCAGGGGTAAGCAGCAACCTTCAGCTCTCCAGCTGTTGTAAAACTACAACTCCCTACATGCATACTTTCTCTGCTGTTCTTGGAATTCCCATGGAAGTGAATGGAGCATGGTGGTAGTTGTAGTTTCACAGCAGCTGGAGAGCGGAGGTTGCTGACCCCTGTGCTAGGTGTTCTTCTCCCAGCACGATGTTCAGGGCAGTAAATCATGAAAAAAACACGGATGAAACTCAGTCGTGTGATTATGGAGTTATCTACGTGTGGCTTCCTAGTGGAATCAATGACATGGGTTGCAGTGAATGGCAGTGCAGATTTCCCACTAGAAACAATGAGTGCAGATTGCTTTCTATTATTTGGATTTCAACATGCCAAGCCCTTTGTTCCTGTGAGGGAAGGGTCACAGGCCAGTGCTTTTTTTCTGTGGGGGATGTGGGTCACAAATAGAAATGTCCAGTACTTTGCTTCTGTGGGTGGGGGGTTACTGTTTATTTGGGGGGTTGGGAGAGAGAGAAAGAAAGAGCAGCTTTTCCAATGAGGCTGGTTATGAACTTTGGACAAACTATCTGACCATCTAATGTGCATGGAGGCCTAAAGATGTGGTAAGAACTGTGCTATGCTGCTCTCTGCTCTCACAACCTATACCTGTATGACAAGGTGTGCCTGTGTATGGAGGGATGGACAAATGGGAGGCGGCCTAAGCTATCCCCTATGTATATATGGCTCACATACCTAACAGGATAAGAGTCTGCCAAACAAAACAGGCAGCAGCTTATCTCCTGGCACAGGCATATTGGAAAAGGAATTATTTCGGTTGGTTACTCTGCCATAACTTCGGATGGTTGCCCATCTATAACATTTATGACAGATCCTCAGCATAGGCTATATGTTTCTAAAAGCTGGGAATCCCACCTATCGGGAGAACAGGGGTCTCGCGGTCTTCTCAAAGATCTGAATAGTGAGAGACTCAACACTTACTTGCAAATGGCTCACCAGGCCGAGCAGGGGTCCCCTGGTCTCTCCAAAGGTGGTGGTCCCAGAGATTACCAGAATAACCCTTTACTGACCCGTGGGCAGCCGATAAGACACTGTTCCTATTATGTCAGCAATGGCAGGGACAGTACTGATCAGCACTAAAGGGGTCTCCCATGTGTATACATAAAGTCTACAGCAACCGCAGAAATGTCGATAGAGCCCAGAGTCATAGACAAGGAAATAACATCCACTGATCATGACCGCTAAATAGTGATCTATGGGGGAGTCCTACCTGCTGACGCTCTCTACATACAGTGTGTACTGGGGGTAGTAAAACATGGTCTCATTACAATACCGCCACACCAGGGTTATGTCATAGTGTAGCACATCCACAAGTGAACATGCTGAGCTGCAATACCACACATAACCTGTACACAAGCGTGGCGCTTATGCTCGGTTGGATGATTTTTGTTTGTTTGTTTTTAGTTGTAGACCCCAAACATGACGGCTATACAGCGGCATCTAACCAGAATGGCGGGCGCAGTCCTGGACTAGCTCCTGAGAGAGAAGCGTTCTGCGACACAAATTACATGAAAGTCGCAGCGTCCCCTCCCCCACAGGCTCAGGACGGGGCTGCAGTGTATAAGGCCCTCTCAGCAGCCCACATCCCCTCCCCCACTCTTACCTCTCCGTGTCCCTTCCATCAAAGAAGACGAAGTCTCCGCTCTGGACGCATTTGGCGCAGGTCAGCCTACGGCGGGTGGTGTTACATAATGGGCAGCGCTCCACCGCCACATACAGCCCCTCAGCGTCGTCCACAGAGTCCACCAGCTCCGTCCCTCTGCGGGGGCTCCCGCTTCCTCCGGCCGCCAAATGCTGCCAGCTCGGAGCTCCCCTGTCACTGGGAGACGCCATGACAGCTTCTTCTCACCGGCTGTCACGTGGGATTTTGTTTTCAAGCTGGTGAACGCTGGGAAAGGGGGGCGGAGCCATATGATTGACGGTCTAGAAACACGTGACCTGTAGCGGAGGAGGAGGAAGAGTGCTGCGTCACAGGGATGGCGAAGGCTCAGATGTGCAGCCCGCCATAGAGAGGACTCTGCTGGGAATAAGTCATAGATAAATGGAGTCTAGGCAGCTGCTTCCTAGTTGTCTGCTTCAAGTAAACTCTTGGACAACCCATTATTAAAGGAAAGCTGAGTGACAAGTGCCCACTGGTTCAGTCAGTAATGTACCATGGTGCCAAGGCTCACAGCAACACCAAAGTCTGGCATCTGAAAAGAAGGCTTCATGCAGAGCCCTTGTTAATGTCAGTGCCCCCTTGTGTAATAGAATGGTCTCCACATGAAAACACAGTGTTTAATCCACTGTACTATTACTGCAAATAATGGGGATTTAAATATGGCGGCCGCACAGCTCAGTATTTATATGCCCAGGTCTCTGCTGTATTATAAAGAGAAGACCCAGAGCTAATACCTGTAGTCAGTGTCAGGGCTGATAACAGACAGTAACCTCTGAAATGGCTTTCATCAAACCTGACCAAAGTACCAGTTTTGTTCCAGCATGTGGACATTGCCATGGATCTCCAACCCCCAGAAAGATCTAGGGCCAGCGATTTGTGGCCATGACAGCCAGGAGTCTCCCATCTATGTTCCTCTTTTTGTGCAAATTAAGCCAGAATGCTGGCACATTTCCAGGTTGCCTTATGTAGCATAAGGGCTCATTCACACAGGGCGGATTTTGACACCAAATCCACCCCCTCATAATACAGGTCTATGTAAACCGCTAGCTGCCCTTTCTTCAGGCAGATTCCGCAGCCACAGCGTCCGTCTCGTGACAGTACCCTCCGGACTAGGCCCATTCATTTGGCCCTACTCCTGAGCGGGAAGCCGCAACTGTCAGAAGCGACAAAAATCAGAACCAAAATACGGTCACTAGCCCCGTGTGAACTAACCCTAAGGCCGGGTTCACACGGAGTATTGTGGCTCATCATTTGGTACATTCACGCCGCGGGATCTTTTGCGGGCCGTATACGCTCCCATTGTTTTCAATGGGAGCTGATACTGTACACGCGGCGCTATTTTGCGGCCGCCACAAAATCACGGCCGCAAAATAGCGCCGCGTGTACGGTACCAGCTCCCATTGACAACAATGGGAGTGTATACAGCCCGCAAAAGATCCCGCGGCGTGTACATACCAAATGACAAGCCACAATACTCCGTGTGAACCTGGCTTAAGGATCAGTTTTTTCATACAACCTATAGCTCTACCACATCCAGCAGTGGTGCAAGAACAAGAAAGTTCTAGGAACAATGAAAATCAAGTCAGGCCCAGCTTCAGTAGGGAAGGAGTAATAGGTTTACAGCCAAATGAACAGAGTGGTTACAAACCTTTATTTTAGTACAATTTCGTATAAATATTAAGCTTTCACATACACACACACCCCCATTCCCACACACACACGAAGTTCACGTTGTCTTCTTAAAACCTTTCAAAATAGGATATATGTTTTCAAAAGCCTCATAGATTTCTGAACGCTCTTTGGCACCTACAAGTAATAAAAAGCGAGACAAAATAAGAACACCAATGTCTGATTACTTACTAAGCATTTAGCTTTATGGTGCTGTACCTCCGCATTACTTACTAGGAATTTAGTAATTTCCCACTGCCAAGGAGTTTGGAATAGACCCACAAACCTAGCAGTAACATGTGCAAGGAAGGAGGTATGAGCTTTAGTGCAGCTCCACAAGGATATGTTCACAATGGTGTGTATAACATACTCATCATAGAGCTAGATAACACCATTGCTGTGGGGCCTGTGGCGAGAAGTGGGCACGTAATACCACCCATAGCATTATCCTGCGTGCCATCGGAGTCGCCCACAACAAAAGTGTCATATGTAGCAAACATTTTAAGGAAGTGTTCACACTACCGTCGGTATCCGACAGCTAGTGTCTGATGCTAGTGTCCGCACAAGATTTTGAACCGACATTAGCAGCGGACACCGACGGTAGTGTGAACGCTCCTTAAGTGTTATGTAAACAGAGCCTGATTTCTGTAATATTTCTATTAGGTGAAATATAACAATCACATACAGATATTAAAAATCTAGAATCTTACCAGTTAACACAACCTTTCCAGACACAAATATAAGGAGCACAATCCTTGGTTTCACCATTCTGTAAATGAGGCCTGGAAACAATTCAGGTTCATAACTAAAATAAAAAGCCATGTAAGAAGTATAGTCAGGATAAGATCCAACACAAAAGAGCAAAGGTTATCAGAGGTTGGTTAAGGTTACCATGGGCCCTTGCCTGTATGAAGAATGCGGCTACCACCTCCAAAGTTTTTCAATGACCTCTAGCCTAGATAGAGTATAAGCTAAAGAGGTGGATGTGGGGACTGGGGAGGGTTCATTTTTCTATCCATCAATCAAAATAACAGATTAAGACAGTAATGTGAACCTAGTCTAGGAGAAGTGCACTGCCCATAGGTAAAGGATAAGACAAGGGGTCATATAGGGGTAAGAGATTTATACCCAGTGGCAGTAAGTGCTTCACGTGAATGACCACCACTTTGAATTTTATCATTTAACTCAAGGGCTTCATGTGGACTTTCACTGTAAGGGTTTGGCTACATAGGACTTCTACTATGCAATTTTTTAATTCAGAATATTCAGAACACAATGGATACCATGGCTCAAGATGTCCTACCGATTTAGCTGAGCGGTGGTGGAAAGCTGCAGCGGAATGTCGTTCCTCTACTTTAGCATGCCATCACAACGAGGTGAGGGGGTGGAATATGAAGTGGAATGTGAGGCACCCATCTTCATATTCCACTTTGCGAATATACCTTTAGGGTTCAACAAGACTGGGGCTCTACAGTATTAAAGTAATACATAAACCAAGTTTTTTCACAGTTTTAGTCATTTTGCAGTGTATATCCATTTAAGGGCTAGTTCACACGTGAACTGCCCGCGCGGGTTTTGACAGAGAGAGACGCGGCGAGCCACGTCTCTCTCTTGTCAAAACCCGCCCGCCGCGACCATCGCTGTCGCGGCTTAACCCTCTGCTGTCGGCTCAAATGAATGAGCCGACATAGGAGGGAGCTGCCGGGGGCGGAAGCCGCGCGGCTGAGCCTGCGCGGCTTCCGCCTGAAGAAAGGACATGTCCTTTCTTTTCGCCGCTAGCAGCAGCTCGCCGCTAGCGGAGAACAGAGGCCCGGCGGTCTCCATAGACCACCATTATAAGGGGAGGTTTTGGACGCGAAATCCGCTGTCAAAAACCTCCCCTTATACTCACGTGTGAACTAGCCCTAAAGGTCAAGATAGTCAGTTTGGAGCAAGCAAACAATAGTATGGGGGGGGGGGGGGGTCACTTGTATAGACATACTTGTGTCAATGAGAAAGTAAATGATTAACATTAGGAACGTGTTTCTATTGCACACTCCAGTAAAACCTGATGTGTATGCTACTATGGCCCCAGGGATTACTGGTTTTCTTCTAGAGGATTCCTGGAGTGTCCATCCACGTAAGCTTCAGAAGGTGAAACCAGTCTTGTTTTAGCATTCTGCATTCCTGAGCCAAATTTCTAGTGCTTGCAACCACCAAGCCTACAGTGATATTTTCCTAAGAGGAGACTCCTCAATAGGGGAAACTTATTTTTTGTACTACAAAATGGACCCCCCCGGCCCATCTCTAGTACCCAACAATTTTATTCAGAGCCGGGTCTGACCTGAATAGTCTAAGTTGCCTTCAGTTTCATTAGAAACGGAGCAATTTATGCCAGACAAACTAAAGTGGCTGTCATGATATGCAGAAGAGAAGTGTAACATTTTAGCAATTGTGAAGAAATGGATAGGTTATTTATCACTGCATGAGCTAAAGCAATTACTCCATTTCTTTTGTAATATATAGCAGCAAACTTGCAATAGAGGTCAAGAATAAAAGGAGTAGGAGAAGTCGAACAAAGTTTAGTGAGATTTAATCAATTTCAGGCAGATAGAGTTAGAAATCATACGAGTGAGGGAGAATATCTGCATTGCATGTGCTGAAAGCCAGACTGCTGCAATATAGACTATGGAAAGTTAACCCTTTCATTGTCAGTGATGTAATTTGTCCAAATCCGTTTGATCTGCGGTGTGGTCCACAGAGTGTTACATTTTCACTGACAAAGTCAGTCCTCTGAAAGATACAAACTGCCAAACGAACGCAAAATACCAATTGTGAAAGATCTCAGTTTAAGACCATAGCCAGTACAGATCAAGGATCTTACCTGCTGAACTGCTGATGAGTGAGGACCAGACCTTCAAGCCGGATTGGGAATCTTACATCACAGCTTCCCACCATGTTCTGTATTTTGAAATCAAGAAATTTTGCAGGAAAGCCTAGCTTTTGTACTACACGGGCGTACTTCCTTGCTGCTAGTCTGGACTGCTCTTCACTGTTTAGGGACATAACCAAGAATACAATTGCATGATACAGTTGAATTACTTTATCTTATGAACTTTATGTACATTTGTGTGTGGTCTACATAAATTCGCAAGCTCAAACCTCAGACAGGCAGTGTAAAGAGTAGTGAATAGAACACTGGCCTAAGCACCTAAGTAGGGTAGGGTTTTGTTTTTTTTTTACCTACATATTACATATTTTTTTTGCCTCACCGCTGATGTTCTGGGGACTCGGTATAACGGATATCTGTACCCTGGAACGTCAGTGAAAGGAATTCCACTCCCCTACCTCAAGCCCCATTATACTCATTTTCCCTGTGGATATCCAAATCCCAGGACATATGCTCTGGAATGCCACCACTTCATTGTGTGTACCAGCCGCCCACATATATGCAATGCAGTGGGCAGCTGGTATCACAAAGAGGATGTGGTGACTATCACCATCATCCCAGCCCTGAAAGAAAGCAACTGTATTGGGGCTTGGGAGTGGGTCAAATAGGAGGTGCCATCCGGCACCCCCATAAAGTGGGTGGCGGGGAATCCTTCCATCATGTAGTGCTGTATAATATGAACTGTGCAATCCATATTATACAGTGCGGGGGCTATCTTTGAGCATATTATACTATGCATAGGTAGATATATTTATTACAGGAGAACGTTATTGAATGAGAACTGGGGGGGGGGGGGGCTCAAAAGATGACTTATGATAGTGTAGTGGGCAGGCTAGCAGGGAAACAAAAGTGTGTGTGTGTGGGGGGGGGGGGGGTCAGCTCTGAGCACAGACCAATGAATAATGGGAGTTGTGGCGACCGGAAGATGACCATGTAAACAAATTCAAAGTATGCCAGGAGCTCTTAGAGAACCCAGAAATCACTGCTGAAATGTATTTAGGTGCACTTAATAGCGCTCACAGATCTTTTTGAAAATCATTTTTTTTATTTGAATAACCCCCTTTAACCTTTTCGCTGCCAAGGGTCTCTGGAAATTTTGCACCTCCAGTAGACAGAGCAATTTTCACAGTTTTGAGATGGATAAATCAAAGCTAAATTGCAACATTAAAAAAGTATCCAACCCCCACATGCCTATATATTTTCTTAAAGTAGACACCTGCAGTATTGGCTCAATGCAACTTGGTACTGTATACGAACAGGCACCTTCATGCAATTTTGATTTAAAGTGAATGTTTTATGAAAAAATGCAAATAAATTTATATTAGCTGTTAAAAGTGGAAACCAAACAAATTATATGCACCAAACCTCCTAAAAATAAGAATTCAACATGTGCAGAGTTCATACATATCACTATGGCCTGCACCCACATGCACATGTCTTCAGAAAATTGCTAGAACTGGAAGGAACAAAAATCTGCTTTGAAGCTGGAAATGCTAAAAAAGTATCATCCTATAAAATCTAGGGATTACACACCATGAAAAGCAAGTGAACCCCTAAACCCTATATATTTTTTTGAAAGTAGACAACCTGAAGATTACATATATCTCAATGGGTCATCAATAGCCACATCCACCTTCATGCAACTTAGTGACAAACACAAAACTTTTTTTTTTTTTTTTTTTTTTTTTTTTTTTTTAAATGCACTAAAACTCATGTTCAATCTCAGAGTCATATACAAAACACATCTAAAATAATAAGTTAAGGGGTATATAATGTGTATATATACACACTATATGTACCGCAAACATCACCTACAACAAGAGCTCGGACTCCCAAAAACCCTAATACAGAAGACAAGCAGGATTTTGCTGTTGTTCACTAATATGTTATAAAGCTATACTGCACCCACCAAACTGTGACACCAAAATCTAACTTTTTTGAAATTGCAGAGCATACCGTATATAAAAACACAATTTAATGGTTTATATATACAACCACCTCCATGCAATGTTGCAGCAAACAGAGATTGCAAGCAAAGATTGCACAAAAATTTAAATTTGCCACTAAAGTGCAGCTCAGGCAATCCCTTTCTGCAAACATAATGTACTTTCCAAAAAACTGCAATAGGTGAGGAGTTCATACATACCACACATGTATATATTTACAGGGGCGGGTGTTAAAGAATCGCCAAAAATCACAGAAATGCGCCATTCCATTTTGTGCATGCAAATTAAATAGGACTTTACATAAAATTATTATTTTCCATCCCCCTATAAAAATTTTAGCAAACTATACGTTCATCTCTAGTGATAATAGTTTTTACTATTATTTTAGCATGTAACGGATATCACTTGAGGCGTATTTTACTCTAGAAAGCTCAGATATGGACAGGGATTGGGTGAAATGTAAACTTTATTCATGACTTTGTATGTGTTTGGTGCGACTTTTTTTGGCGCTGCGACCTGGACAATGGTAAATGTCTGGGTCACAGCGCCAATAACCTTCCTGGTTGTGTTCAGGAGGTATAACATAAGAATACCCCAGTCAGACAGCAAATCAGTATGCCATCTGATTGACAGGAGGGGGGGGGGGAAATAGGGACTTAATCCCTCCTCCCCCCTCCTAGTGTCACAGAGGTTGTCCACAAAGATTAGAGAACAAGCTTCTCTATCTCTGTGTCTCCATGCAAGCTGCTACAAGTCCTTCTCCCCTTCCTGTTTCACTAATACTTCCCGAGACAGGAGGAGGGGGGGGGGGGGGGACAATTTAAAGTCCTGTATCTCAGGACTCGTTTGGCCTATGAAGATAATTTTAGATTCATTTTAAAGATGAGAATCTCATCTTTAAAATGACACCAAGATCTTCATAATAGCCCTTACAGATTTATAGTGAATTGCTGTTAAATACGCTGTCGGGAATTGAGATCTTCAATGAGATCTAAATCCCCAATAGCATTTTTCAACAGTGAATCGCTTTGGCACAGTAAGGGTTAACATGAAGATCTTGGTGTCATTTTAAAGATGAGATGCTCATCTTTAAAATGAATCTAAAATTATCTTCATAGGCCAAACGAATCCTGAGGTATGGGCATCAGAAGTTAAGCACGTACCTCTACGTCCTCGGCTATGCAAGTGACACCCTGGGAGGACGTAGAGCTACGTGATTGGCAGTGAAAGGGTTAAATGAGTTTCAGATTTATGTAAAAAAAAAAAAAAAATTGAAACAGCTAGCTAACTTTATGGTATATGGTTTTATTTTTTACCACATGCAAGATTTCTTCTTGCAGTCTTCTTTCAACCCCCCTCCCCTGAGGCTCCAGTGCCCACTAGCTATGCCCCTAGATTGGGGAAGGGGCCATACCTCTTTGCTCCAGTGCAGACCATTTTGCCAGAGCTGAATATCAGTGCAGTTGTCCTGGGTTCACGAATTCTCATGATCACCGCAGCAAACCTCTGGAATCAAAAACAAAAATGCCCAAGAACTGAAGGTTTAGTTCATAAGAAGTTATGCAATCTGTTTGTACCACATCTTACCTTTGGGTTGTATTCTGCATTTCTAGCATGCAGGGCAATCTTCTTCAGATCAAGTTTACAGGCCAAGTTCACAGTAGATACAATATTTCTGGGTGCATAAGAAGAAAAAAAAAAAAGTTTATACAGAAGTTTGTAAAGGTGAGGCAAGGACATTGTAATTTAATAAGGCTCTGTCCACCCACTGTCACTGGAGATTGTTATATTTGATAGAAATAATAGATCATACGGCCTTAGTGAGATTGAATGAAACATCACAGCATCATGTGACCCCAGAAGTGGGAGCGAATTATTATCTGCGATAGATTGCATGGCAGAATGGAGAAGAGGGGTACGGTACACAGAGTGATGAGTCATGGGAAATTATTTTATTCACTACATGTAAACAGAGATGAATATCGAATATTTTACTATTCGCTCATTTCAAATAGCCACTCAATATTCGACTATTTGAACGAATATCGAACCCCATTATACTCTATTGGCAAAAATACTCGTTTCAGGGGAAACCAAAATTCGACTCAGGAGGGTCACCAAGTCCACTATGACACCCCAGGAAATGTCGTCAACACTCTGGAATGCAACTGGGATAGCATGTCTGGGGGAATCTAACATGCCCAAGTACCTGTATTACGTCGGGATCCCTGTCAGCTTGCGACTTTTTCCCATAGGAATGCATTGACTAGCGTGGATTGGCCAACATACAGAATACAGCATTCTACCAATCAACGCTGGTTCTGCTGGAGGCTTGTCTGTGAGGAGGCGGAGTCTAAGATCGGTCCACAGCAGTCTCCATTCTGATCCAATCTCAGATGTAGCAGTGTTGAGTGCACGTGGAGCTCTGCTACATCTTCAGATGCAGCAGAGCTGACCGTGTGCTGAATTGGCTGTGACTCTAGAGGTGACTGGAGTATAAGACATAGTGTACAGCAGAATAGTGACTGCATATATACTCCAGTCACATCCAGAGCTGCAGTCACTATTCTGCTGTTACAATATGTCTTATACTCCAGTCATAGCCAGTTCTGCTACATCTCATATGTTTGTATAAAGCAGAATATATGCAGCTCTGACCACCATGGAATGACCTGTATATGTATTGCTGGATCTATTGTATGAGCAAATGGGCTGCACGGAGAAACCCCCAGACTGTTTCACGGGGTTGGCAATAGAATAAATAAATAATATATATATATATATATATATATATATATATATATATATATATATATATATATATATATATATTACTCCAGCATGCCCAATTATATATAAAATATAATTTTTACTTCAAAAATTTAAAAACATAGTACAGACATGGATTCAGGCACGTAAAAAAAAACAGAAAAGCTTACGGGAACAAGGATGAGGTCCCTTATTCATAGCTATTCTGTTTCTGTTTTCTCATATGTAGCAGGGTTCAGCACACACTCAACGCTGCTACATCTGAGATCGGACCAGAATGGAGACTGCTGTGGACCGATCTTAAACTCTGCCTCCTCTGGCAGAACCAGCGTTGATTGCCCGAATGCTGTACTCTGTATGGCATCCAGATGGTGAGACCAGTCTAGCCCTCACAATGCGAATACAGACCTGGCATCCGCTGTAATAGAGAGGCGGATGCCGGGTCTGTATTCGCATTGTGAAGGCGAGACTGGTCTATGAGCGTGCACGCAGGGCCAGCGGCATTGACTGTAGGGGCATTATATTGTACAGGGGGACAAGAGAAATGGGTGGTGTCAAAGTAGAAGTGTGTGGGGCTGAAATTGCCATGGCGTGCCACACATTCCATGAAAGTTAACAGGTATGTGTAAATAACAGATATAAGGACCGGCAATGAAAAGCACACAAGGAAACAACGAGTATTTAGCCCTGCTGTGGATGTGTTTGCAGATAATTTGGAAGCTGTATAATCCCTTTAAAGGGTTGCCCAGTATCAGACTTCAATTCACATGACCTGATTTTAGCCACTGCAAATAAGCAGAATGAGTTCTCCAATCCCTTCCCTCATTCTTCAAAAGAGTCATGAGCAGGGCCGGCGTCAGCACATGGCATAGTCTGGCAAGTGCTGGGGCCCACAGAGCCTCTGGGGCCCCCCGGCACTTGCCCGCCCCAGCACTTTCCTGTCCTGATCTCAGCTCATAGGTGTCCGTCGGATGCCGATGAGCTGAATACACAGGCGATTAAAGCAGGAGCTGTCACAGCTCAGCTCCTGCTTTAACTCTGCGGTCGGGCTTCTGCATTTGTAGGCACGATGTGATGACGTCACATCGGGCCTACAACTATGTGAGTGGAGTGAGAGAGCGGAGAGCATTGAAGGTGAGTGTTTGTTTTGTGTTGTGTTAAACATTAAGGTGGAACATAATGAAGGGGGCCCATGAAACTGGGGGCAAAGGAGGTGAGGAGGGCCGGCATGACACTGGGGCAGATGAAGGGGTGGGAGAACTGCATGAAACTGGGGACAGAGATGGAGGGGGGGGGGGGGGGGGGGACATGAAACTGGGGGCAGAGGAAGGTTGTATATGAAACTGGGGGAGAGATGGGGGGGGGGGTGACTGTTAGGAGTATTATACCGTGTGGGAGCACATGAAAAGTGAATGAGAATGGGTGGAGTCAACATTAAAGTGGGTGGAGCTAAATTTGCCATGGCACGCGCCGCACATTTTGTCCCTCTTTCTACTCTTCAAAAGTTGGGAGGTATGGTGTAGGTGACGCCGCACTCCTGCGTGACGTCACTCGCTTCGTCCGCCCGCAGTGTCCCGACTCCTCCACAAGGGCACCCACTGAGGCTCTGTCGCCCAAGGGCCCATAAAAACCTGGAGCCGGACCTGGTCATAAGCTATTCTCCATATCCAAAAAGCTATTACATAACCAAAAGACAACAAAAAAGGATGCACAGTATGCAATAAGAAAGGCCAGGGTAACCCACAGAGGATTGTTCAATAGGACAAGACTGATGCAAGAGGTCAAGTGACAAATAATGTCAGGTGGGCACAAACTAGTTGAGAGACCCCAAAGTTTCCAGGTTTCATCCATATAGAACAAAGTATTCACTAAATAGATTAGAATTTGGAAGGAATCTATCTAATCCACCCCACTCAGTTTAACAACATTCATGCAAATTACTTACTGTAACTGAGGAACAATCCCAGAGGCCTCAGAAACCGGAGTCATGGGAGTCATCGGGGTCATGGGGGTAATCGGCATAGTGCAGGGATTAGATGCCTCATGTGAGGCATCTCTGTTCTCAGATGGGGTAAACGGCTGTGACAAGCCAGAAGAGTCCATACAAATCCCACTATCCTGCAGTTGCGAGTACTGCTGTTCTTGAAGTCCATTCTTTTCGTCATTATCAGGATTCAGATCATCAGGCAGAAAGCTAAGGTCTACGGAGGAGAAGTCCGTCGAGAGGTCTTTGGAATGATCCAAAGCAGATCCATATGATGTGTTTGGGAGTGGCTGTATATTCAAATCATCATATGGCATCATAGACGTGAACATGTGGGGTGTAGAGCCAAGATCATTCTAAATGAAAGGGATCAAATCATTATCAGTGTCAGACTGGGCCACAGGAAGGTGTATGGGAATGTCAAAAAGCAGTTTCATAGAACTAAGGCACGGTTCACATCTACGTTCGGTATTTTGTTCGGGGACCCCTCAAAGGTAAGCCTATACGTATTAAAAAGCTGTTAGCTAAGGATTAGTTCACACAGTTTCTTGGTCCAGATTTTGATGCGGGCAGCCGCCTCAGAATCCAGACCAAGATGCGCCTGCCATGGCTAGCTGTGACTTCTGACAATCGCGGCTTTCCGCTCCAGATTAGGCCCAAATGAACGGGCCTAGTCTGGAGGGATTGTCTTGACGCTGCGGCGGAATCCGCATCAAGATAGGGCAGGTCGCTTCTTTTTTCCCTGCAAGTGGTAAAATACCGCTCATGGAAAAACGAGATGACCGGCTCCCATTAAATTCAAAATCTGGACCAAAAGACTATGTGTGAACTAGCCCTAAGAAACAACACAGACTATAATGGGGTCCATGTGGTTTCTTAGTCAACCGCTTTTTAATGTGTATGGGTTTCCATTCGGGAGGGCCCCCAAGCAGACTCTCCGATCGTAGATGTGAACCTGGCCCAAGTCTTCACAGATTCCTAAAAGTTAACCATATTATTTATATATATACCGTATATAGCACCATTAATTCCATGGTGCTTTACATTTGGGGGTTACATATAATACACAGAATATACAGGTAGATATAATACTAACAGTGATCGACTGGCACAGTGGGGTAGAGGGCCCTGCCCGCGAGGGCTTACAATCTATAGACGATATACCCACATTTCTCTAAACCATCCTTTTTCAAAGATGCCATACACAGGCAGGCAGAGTTGGCTTCCATCAATACTGTATTCGACCTTATTCACACATTGACTTTTTTTTTTTTTTTAATACAGTCTGCCTATAAGAAGACAGGTCATTTTTGTCATCCACATGATGGCAGTGTTACCATTTCAGAGCATTTACCAGTAATGACTTGTGACTACATAAACTCCACCTGCATGTGGCCCATCTGGCTTTCACAGACCCATTGGGGCACATAATTCAGGTAACCTGCTCCTCTTTTTGGCATAAGTTATGCTTTTTGAGAGGCTTGTTTGCTGGCTGCACTTTGTTTATGAAGCATTTTTGCCTATTTTTCCCAGAGGTTTTTCTTACCTAGCCACTTTTGCCTTTAAGCAAAGAGGGCATGGATAAAGTGAAGTTTCGTTTCTCACTGGATTTAGGACTTGCACCTTTATTTAAAAAAAAAAAAAAAAAAAAAAAAAAAAACACAAACTGCGAAAATTTCAGATAAGAGACAGTTAATAAATAATTTCCAATGAGCATAGTCTAAGATTGGATTAACATATGTGTAAGGAACACCCCCATTCACAGTACAGCGCAATAGATGCTACTGTGAGGAAGAGCATTCCTGACAGACTGTCAGAAACTCCCTTCTGACAGTGAAGGGCAATGATACCAGCACAGAATGTGGAAAGCCGATGTGCGCTGAATTCAAGGGATTTGAACCCAGGACTCCAGCTCTGCAAGTCCTGACCACTGAGCCACCGTGTTGCCCGCACAGTAGGACATTTTATATGTTAGTGTTGATCTCTCTTTGCAGCCATAGAGCCCTGACCTTGGTTCACAGACTTGCACTGAGTGCAAGCAGAAAAGCTGCTGTGTGATGCTGCGAGCTTGCAACTTCCACACCATTGGAAGTTCGCAGTTACATTCTACGAAGAAACTGTTAGGTTGAGTTCACACAGTTTTTGTGGTCAGGAAAAATCCGCTTCAGGAAGATTCATGAAGCGTTTTTTTCAGGCGTTTCTGCCTGGAAATGAAAAAAAAAAAAAAAAAAAAAAAAAAAGCCAAGTCAATGGGAGGCGTAGAATCCGCCTGGCGGTTTTTTTTTTGTTGCAAAAACACACCATTTTCCGCCTCCAGTTGACTTGTATTGATTTCCTGAGGCGGAATCCGCCTGAAGAATGGACATGTCGCTTCTTTTTTCGTTTGGGAAAGTTCAAACGGAGTATTTTGATCAAGAATCTGAGGCCGCCTCAGGCTCCGGACCAAAAGCCGGGTAGCCGCGACTGAAAGCCAGTGCACTGCACCGGCATCCAGCCGCGCACTCCGCTCCGGATTAGGCTCAAGAATGGGCCTAGTACAGAGGAGGGTGTGTCTTCAGGACGAATTGCGAGGCGAAACGGCCTGAAGAACAAGAATCTGACTTCTTGTTCCGGCTCCCAGAAAAAACACCTGAGCTGCTCCCATTGAAATCTTTTTGGTCAGGATACGGCCTCAAAACCCTGAGCAAAAAAACCCGTATGAACTTACCCTTAAACTACTGCCATAGCTGAGAAACTGCCATTAACCCCTGTTGTATTTGATAGTCACCTGAGAGTTGTGTGCACACTTGCCCTTTCACATACTTCCCAACCAACCCAAATTCAGTGGAAGTGTCCCAAACTTCAGGTGCTTGTGGGCATTAGGAGAGGTTTCCCAGCTTCAACCTCATCAGTGTCCACAAATGGCCAGGTGTACAATTATAAAGCTCCCAGTTTCAACATCCAGGCCCTGTCTCTCCTGCTGGCAGCTTGAGGTGGATATGGGTGATGAAACACCACACTACATTATGTCCTGGCTTCCAAGCAGCAGAGACCACAGTGCACTGAAGGGAAAGGGGCTAGGCAATTTTTTTTTTTTTTTTCCTGTAGGGCCCATACTGTCATTTTGGTCTAACTTATCAAAGCACTGGAGGACAGGAAGCAAACTGTATTGTTCAGTAACAGAACCATAGACAGCACTGAATCCATATGCTGTTAGTTATTACGGGGCCATAATATGGGATAACACAAATCAAAACTGTGGACATGTAAATGGAGCCTTAGGCCTCATTCAGACTGTGTTATTCTGGTCAGCATTTTTGCAAGCCAAAATCAGGTTAGGAGCATAAAGATTACAATGGAAAACTTGTATCTCATCCATATTCAGGTTTCACTCTTGGTTTTGGATCATAAACTAGTGATGCAGAATACTGGCCCAAAGTAATAGTCTTAAGAACAGCAACAGGGGCCAGCTATGGGGGGGGGGGGGGGGGAATAAAAATATCCAGCTTGATGCATCTACTATCTCACACAGCATACACCACCATGATAAGAGTGACACAACATGTGACTGCTCATCTATACTAAGACTAGGTCAACACAGCAACTTTGGTCATGACTGTCGCCTGGCTAAAGATCAGTGTTATCCTGCATCTGCTTCACTCATGATAGTAAATGGAGTTTGCAATTATCACAAAATAGTCAAGCAAGGTTCACAATGCGCCTCCATTCATGAATATGAGTGAAGGTGTCACAGGGCAACACAGCAATCTTTGGTCACAGCCAAAGTCAACAAGTGGCCGTAGCCTTACTCAGTTTATTACAAGATAAGAAAATATAGGCCAATGCTTTTCAAACACTCTGGAAAACATGGATTGCATAGGAATAGGGGATAGAACAGAAGGTCTTGTACATCTCCTTTCTGCTGACCCCACTTTTGGCTAAACAAATGGTTTCAAAGATCTGTGTGTAAAACTACCCCTATGGAGTCCTAGTCTAAAACAGAAAGCTTCAGTTTATTCCACACTTTACAATACATACCTCAGCCTCACATTGGTCCAAGTATCTTTCCAATGAAGATTCTCCATCCATTTTGCAAGTGTTCTGAAACCAGCCAGACACCTCTCAGATTGAGTAAAACTCCCAAGATTCACCACTTTGCCTCTCAGCTCCATGGGTAGGGACTTGTACCAATACAACAGGAGCAAACAAGGGAAATTTCTTGCAAGACACACCTAGGGAGCACTTGCTCTGTACCACATGTACTCAGCTGTCCCCCTTAAAAATACAAGGCCAGTAATGTGCTTCAGCCCGAGTCCAGGTGATTCATCAGGTGTGAGGCTCTGGAACGGACTACAGACTGAATCACCTATATAGGGCTCTGGTCTGGTGTCTGATATATCACATACAATGATTTTGGCATTAGCTGTGCCTTTCTTGCGCTCTTTTATGCCACATTTATGACGTGTTTGAGCTTTTTTTCTACGTGAGAATTCCCTATCCGCCACTTTGTGATTTTGGTGAGAAAAGTAGGCATATGTGTTCACCGGATTTATTATTTGCGCTTTTTAAAAAAAAAAAAAAAAAAAAAAGGCGCATAAATAGGCGCAAAATCACTCTACTCGGAGAATCACATTAAAAACAGTGCACACTACAGACCATAATTGTACAAGCATAAAACACACACAAAACTATGCAGAGTTATGATGTCGGCGCACTTCCTTTTTAAATATTGTGCACATGTTAGTTTAGGATAAGTTCACACAGGGTTTTTTGGTCAGGATTTTGAGGCCGTATGTGCCTGAAAATCCTGACCAAAAAGACGGCTCCCATTGAAATCAATGGAAGCCGGTCAGTTCTTTTTTCTAGGAGCCATTTCCTCCGGCTTTTTTTCCACATGGATTCTGAGGCGGATTCAGTGTCAAAATCAGCGCCAAGAAACTATGTGTGAATGGAACCTTAGGGAGTTCACACAGGGTTTTTTGGTCTAGATTTTCACGCAGAATCCGGCTCCAAAAAACACCTCCCATTGACTTCAATGGGAGCCGTTCACTTCTTTTTTCTGCTAGCATTTTTTTGCCACTCGCGGGAAAAAGAAGCGAGCTGCTCTTTCTTGCCGCGGAAAGACACTCCCTCCCGACCAGGCCTATTCATTTGGGCCTAATCCGGAGCGGAGTGCACGACTGGATGCTGGCTAGCCGTTTTTTGGTCCATATTCATGTAAATTCAGCCTTAACCTTAATCCGTTTCATATGTGGTAGTTACAGACCCAAACAAACCACACACGTCAATTTTTTTGGATGGTCCTAAATGTGATATAGTTACAGTCAGTTAACCTGCTGCAATATACCGTATCAGCGTAATGGATGGACTTTATACAAATCTCATCCACACATTGATAAAAAAAAATCAGTGCAATGTGCACAATAAGCGGGTTTTGAACTTGCAGCAGTTCAATTTCCTATTATGGAATCAGTGTGGTTTTTAGCCTTTGCAGTCTCCTCTGCCACAGGGGTAAAACCCACAGCAAAAACATTGAATGTGTGGCCTATGTAAATACTGTATGCCTCCAGCAGGTGGCAGCATAGCCTTCAGTTTACAAGGAGCATTCACAATGGGGGGAGGATGTGGCAGCAGTTGTGGTCTTGTCAGTGTGCTCTGCCATTTTATTACCACCCTGTTAGACATATAGTACATACACAGATTCATAGTACATCTTAGCGAACCTGCTGCTTACCTGGAAAGCTAGAGACACTGGGAATTGGTAGAACTTGCATATAACTGTTAGCCAAAGATTTTCTTGTTATGATTTTAAAAGGGTTCAGTTCTGAGCAATATTTATGTCCAAACCACATGATAAAGGTGGTATCATGGGGGGTCTGGTGTTCCCTGTTTGAATGGAGCAATGGTCATGCATGCTATATGTGACTATTGTATGCCATGTGTCCTATGTCTAACAAGGCATTTGCAGAATATTTACTACATGTAAGTTGTTCAGAAGGGGTACTCTGTCTCCTAAGGCCTCGTGCACATGACTGAATGTGCAGGCCAAAGGGGGACCTTCCATCTTTATTGATTTCATTGGAGAATTCTAGTCCATTCCGTTCTGATGTCATGGAGCAGAATAGGACCTGCTCTATAATATTCAGAATGGAACAACGCATTGGAAGCCACCTCGGACAGCAGACTTGGTTGTGTGCATGGGACCTTAGGGAGATTGCCTTTGCAGGCCACCTTGTGGCGTGTAGAGTCCTACAGACCATGTATGTTTTACTAGGAATTCTGGGAAAGGAATATGAAAATAAGTTTGGCCACATTAGTAATAGTGCCCCCCATAGAGCAGTCGGTAGCCATAATGCACCCCAGTGGGTCCACATTAACAAGAGTTCCCCTATAGTAATAGTGCTTCCTAGCTTGCTGGTATTAGTAACAGTGCCCCCTATAGTAATAATGAAATTCAGTGTGCATCCATTAGTGATAGTACCCCAGTAAAAGAGCTTAACAAGTGTGTCCTCAAACTGCACTGTTGGAGTCCGAATCAGTTAATTGTTAGATATTTGAGGCACTAGACATAACTAGCGACACCGCGGAGCCCCAAAGCAAAATCTATAACAAGTTCCCACTTGTGCCATTTATAATACTACTCTCTATGTATAGGGGAGAGGGACCTCAGGCACAAGGGTCATGGTACAACTAATACCTTTGTACCCTCTGTAGCTTGTAGCTACACCCCTGATGCTGGACATAATAGTTCTGTTATTTCTGGCTCATTGTACATTTTGCTCAGCAGTTTGTCCTGGTTTGTAGCCGGTGATGCCTCTTCTATTTTCAGAAGGCCAGTGTGCGTGTGTGAAATCTGGCTGCTTACGCGACCGCTGAATCATATCTTCCAGCTACACAACACATATAATATCAGGACATTGCTGATTCACTCTCACTTTAATACAATAAATCAGACATTCAATGCAGCGTGCAATATCTTTTATCATCTGGAACCTCACTTTTAAAGGGCACTATTCCAAAAATAGCATTTTAGATTATTTAGATACTTAAGATCACTAGTACATAATACGTTTTTATTTGATCTTAGTTTTATCCTTATTTTTAGTTTTATCTTATCTTTTATAAAACATATTTTATATCTATTTATTTAGTATCTTGCTTTGTCTACTGTACAGTAAGCAGTCCCTATGAGAACTCCACAGCAGAAAATAGGTGCTTTACAGTTGATCCCCCCCCCCAACAACCATTCTTTCTCACTCATTCTATATACTACTTAATCCTTCTTTGTCTTATCTAAAGCAGTTTAGATCTGTGACTATGGGCCCCTTCACACGGCGTAAGCGCGCCGCTCATTTAGACACGTATACACGCTTCAAAACAGAGCCCATTGATTTCAATAGGAAGCGCGTGTATATCGGCATATATGCGTGCTTCCCATTGAAATCAATGGGCTCTGTTTTGAAGCACCGCGCTCGGACACGTGTCTAAATGAGCGGCACGCTTACGCCGTGTGAAGGGGCCCTAAGGCTGGGGCACTACATGGTGTAAATGCTGCAGAAAGCATTGTGGCATTTTACAGTCCCTGCAAAGTGGTCGGGATTCAAGCAAAAATACATATTGTGGGAAAATATATGTACCGGACAGTAGTCAGGGTACAGACAAAAGGTCAGGACAGGCAGAGTTCATGCATAGCCATATTCAGGCAGGAGAGCAAGGCAGCAGGAGGCTCAGAAGTAGAGGTCAGGAGCAAGCCAAGGTCAGACACAGATATCAGGCAGAGAATAGTAAACAGGGAAGATGAGGTCATATGAAAGGCCAGGGTCAAAACACAGGATCATATCAGAAAAAAGAAAACACCTTAGGTAGAACATTTGGTCAGACATTCTGCTGAGGGAGAAGGAACGGGGGAAGTGGAAAGGTGCAGCGTGACTGCGAAGAGGACACAGAACACGAGGGGAACGGAAAGTGAGGTGGTTACCATTACCACCAAGGATCTCCTGCAGGTATAGTCTGTCTATGTGTGTAAACTCAAGGATTTGGCATGTGAAATTCTAAGAATATTTATCTGACAGAACGTAATAACAGGAATCGCTGAAGAAGTATAAATAGATAGCGAAAGCAACATGAAGGAATGTGGCTAAAGGCTGACAAGAAGTTCTCAAGTGAATGTAAAGCCTTCTCAGAGTCTGTCTTGTCCACCATGGTCTATAATAGGCACCAATGATCCAGCAAAGATAACCCCATTGTGAGTCAATCACTTGTCTTTAGGGTCTGTATTTTATGATCCAACAAAAATAACATGCAACCAAAAGTAGACACGTACATGATAGAGGGGGCCCACAGCATCATCTCTCCAGGTGGGCCCAAAAAATCTGGCTTTGGCCCTAGATGACACCTGCATTTATTCTTTAGCTAAAAATAAGAGTGGAGTAGTGTGTGCAGCAGAAGAATGACAAATCGGTGAAATGTTTGTGTGTTCATAAATATGCCACATTTACATCAAGAAACTGGCATGCTTTAATACATTCTCCCTGTATATTGCAATGCAGGAAGCTGATTGAGGCATCTCATCACATGTCCCTTTTCCTATGGTCCTATCATGGACTGGTGGGGCATGTGTTTGGCAAACGCTAGGTTAAAATGGGGGTGTGGCTTAATGGATCGAAAGCTGTATTTGCTAGGCATCTGCTCAAATAATACATAAAGAGGTCCAAACCCTTTCCTTCCAACATGAAATCAAGCATTTCAGGTTCCCATTGTAATCATTGGTCTGTCTTTATAATGTAATGGACATTCTGGTCCTTCAGAGTTAACAAGACAATACATGAGACCCCCCCTTCCAAAAGAAAACCTCAGAATGCCCTCATAGTGTTTGTAAAATGGGTTTTCTAAACAAGACAAGCCCTTTAAATGCCTGCACACTGCAATAAATACCAAGGAAGAGAACATGCCTTTGTGTAGGTTGACATGAATCTGCCCCAGGGTGAAGCTTTCATTGGAACTAGTCCACTTATTCATACTTCGCTCAGTGCAGCAGGATTAAACTGTATGAATGATATTTTTCCAGCGAAATAGGGTTAAATACTGTGGGCACATTGGTTGTATTCTGCAATGTTCATACTAATATGGACACTGCTATAAACTTACTATATGAAATATTTGGCAGGGTGATATGCGGGTTAGAACTGGTAGATCTTCCAGGAGAAGTTGTAAAATGTACCAAAAAATCCTGTTTGTAGTTACACAAGAAGCAACATGCTGACATTGCTGAATCCATGACACTATGAATCAGCTTTACCGGGGTTCAGTCACACAAATCCTCTGCAGCGACTTAATATTACAATCTGTGTGTTATTCCTATGGCCAGTCGCCTATATATAGTCCAACATAGTTAATTCACACAAAAAAAATGCATCAGAATCAAAACGCTGGCTCACAACATAGAGGAAAATGAGGCAGAAATTCAAGGCCCGATCTTCCGGCAATGGCATAAATACAGAACGATCTTTTGATCTGCATTTTTGCAATGTGACCATAACTTAAAAGATATGTTCAAAATTCAATGTATTACAGTATGCAGTCAGCTCCCTCTAGTGGTGATTACAGGCAGCCAGTACATATTTTTTTCTAATTAGTATTATTGGGGTACATAAACTGGAAAATGCAGAATTTGCTGCCTCTTTTTTGTGCCAAAACCAGGAGTGGCTTCAAAATGAATGCAAAATATAAAGGAAGCACTTATATTTGTCAAACTGCTAAGGCTGGATTCACAACAGTGCTTGGTTTCTGTTTGGAAATTCCGTCTCCCATACTGCGTGAAAAATGCGGAGAGAAAAGGCCTGCAAGCATGCCATGATATGGTTCATGTACAGGTTGGATTCCAAAAAATTGGAAAAACAAATAGAATGGATAGTAGTTATCATTTTGATTATCTGGTGTTATGGGAGATTAAGAAAGTGCGAATAAGGGCTGAGCAGAGGTGGCAATAGTTTGGAAGATCCATCTTATAGAGGGTTGTTCTCTAGAACCATGTGACTTCAGATAGTTTAATAGCTCCATCAATAGTCTTCTAATGATAGGCCATATATTACAAAATTCCTGAACCCCTTTCAGTACAGAGAGCTCAAACACAATCACATTACAAATTCTACCAACTTACAATTACAGTAGCAATTACATTGTGAGCCAATCACAATCAAGGTCCAAACATTGATGACATGTTTACCAAATATTAGTTATTCACTTCGTTCACCTATATAGCACCAACATATTCTGCCGAGCTGTACAGAGTTTGTCATCACTTATGTCAGTGCCTGTCCCATTAGGGCTCACCTTCTAAGTTTAATTTACAATACACTTAATATGATATTTCGATGCAATGCTTCACCACTAAAAATGCCATGACTAGTAGGGCCTGCGAGTGGGGAGAGCGATGCTTGCCAAATTAGCCAATAAAACTGAGAATCAGTGAAAATACAGACCTCTTGCACTGTTGCACTGCATCCCATCGTGGCTGGACCGCGGTAAAAATGCTGGCGGCGGAAAATGCAGAGGTATTCCTCATCACTTTCCACTGTGTGAACATACTTTTAGGTGGGGACGTGGTTTCTTGATGCTGCACATAACCAGACATATAGGGCGGAATTTATCATTCTCTTTATGTCAAAAGATACATGCTTGGCACAAGGTCCTTTCTGCAAATGTGGGCAGTGCAGTGAGGAGGGGTTCAGGGTGGTCCACTTTTTGGGTGTACCCCATCCTCTTCATAAATCTCTGGTTCCCTGTGCCTGTCTACTGTTTATTAAGACTGGTGTATGCCACTCCTAATAACTGTGCCCCATAGAGTGGATACACAGGAATACCGTAAAGTTGACTGATCAAATTGAACCTTCCAGCTGAACAGGTACGGCATATAGTTCACATCTCCTAGGAATCACACAAGCTTTTGTATTTATTCTATAAACATGACCACATCGCATCGCAGTAATCAGTTTATCTTCGTACTGTTGCAAATCCTGATTTAACCTGTTGGTACATTTTTGAAGTGTAGGAGGAAATTGGATTTCCCCAAGGAAAAACATAAAAATCCAGAAAGAACATACAAATTACACTGAGGATACCAGCACTGCAAGGCAATGGGGCCAACCACGGAGCCACTGTACAGCCCATTATTGCATCAATAATTAAGTTAAAAAAAATCCTAATTACAATACATTGTCATTTTACATTGCTATATACAAATATCCCACCTAATACAGTAACCGCTGGCAAGCCAAGTGTGAAATAAACTAAACTAGTATACAGAGGAAAAATACGGTTGTTTTCTAATTTATTGACTTTCCTTGACTCATCCACATAAATACAGTTTACCCATCTAAGTACAGAGAGATCGCTCCACTGTAAAACCTTCAAGTTGAGCCCAAACTGCATCAGCATCACTGGGAGGCCATTCTGAGACAATGCC
The DNA here is from genome assembly GCF_031893055.1 of Leptodactylus fuscus. Taxonomy (NCBI): domain Eukaryota; kingdom Metazoa; phylum Chordata; class Amphibia; order Anura; family Leptodactylidae; genus Leptodactylus; species Leptodactylus fuscus. The sequence goes on along the minus strand of NC_134271.1, from coordinate 109,975,019 downwards.
TGCCACCTATTTCCAAAATATTGACGGGCCACTTAATGGAAAGGGCTATCAAGCCAGCTGCAGGAGCTTGTCTTCATCTTGTATTTTCATTTAATTCTCATCATACTTTAGCCTTCTTTCCCATTCTTCCCAATAACAGACTTACCCAGCAAGTTCTTCTCATGTTTTCATGTGTTTCTTCCAGGTACTTAGATTTTTTCCCACATACTGATAGGTAAATTTGCTTCCTGTAAAACAACTCACTCTTGTGGATGTTGGTGATGAGCGTCTGTATGGCAGCCACTAACTCGCCTCCTCCACAACACTACTTGTGCTTTGAGTCCCTATGTGAGAACAGTGCATGACAAATGTTTGTCATTGTTATTACTGTTATATAGTAAATTACCAATACTTGAAAAAAAAAAAAATTAGATAACAGGCTAACCATTTTTGGGTTTAATTTGATAACTTAAAATTAATTACAATAAATACAGTTTACCCATGCAGTGCTAATGCACATTACTAATATCCACATAGGTTCAGGGAAAAATCAACTTTCTGATAGACCTTCAAGTTGAGACCAAACTGCATCAGCATGGCAGGGAGGCCTATAATAATGGAGACAATGTCCCCCACCTGTATTCAGAACATTGAGGGACCACTCGATGGAAAGGGGTAGTGGAGAGCTGCAGATGGTTTTCTTCATGCTGTACTTTTATTTAGATTTCATTGGAATTTCCGTCCATTCCTTGTGTAGTTATTGTTTCATACTGTAACAGGTCAGTAGCAGGTGACCATTTTTGGTAGAGTTTAATAACTTATAATTTAGCACTTAAAGGATTTGTCTGGGGTAAATGCAAACATCGCTAGGTGAGTAGTGTAACATAGAAAAAAGAAGCAACCCCCAAGCTCCTCAGTTTGAGTGGCTCTTCATAGTTGTAGCATCATAGTGTCGTCATGACCATGTGATCATCAAAAACTAGATGATCACAACAGAGTCTCAAGTGTTAATAGAATGAGGCTGTGCTTAGCTTTTTTAAGGGCGGGTTCACACCTGCGCCCCGGCCTCCGCTTTTAGGTTTCCATCTTCTGCCCGAGAAACTGGACAGGAGACGGAAACTGGCAGTCACTTTTCAAACCCATTCATTTGAAAGGGTTTGCAAAGTGTCCGTCCGCGAGTGTCTTCTGGTCTACGCGGTGTGGGGAATTGCTCAGGTAGATGCTTGTAGCAGTGCAGGAAACAGGGACACAGACACTGGATTGTGCACAAGTTCAGGCTTTATTCACATGCAATGCATACACTGCTTTTGCAAAGCCAAAGGATAAACAAAAACAAACTCCTCAGCTGAGAAAACTAACTTAAACGTAAGGAAACTTTTCCCTGTCTGTACAGGAGACTGGCTACCAGTCTCCCACCTTGGCAACAACAACGGGTGGCACAGTACCTGCTTTGGAGGTCCGGTCTGGACAGTTCAACTCTGTCATTGTGGTGCCACACTTCACAGTCTATTATCAGGCCTTGATTAACCAGCTGACCTCCCTGGTGTGAATCTTTACCAAACACCCTTTAGCTGTCTGCCTGGGACATACCTGTCTTCCCAGACCACACCCTTCACTCTCTCACATACCCAGCCCTACATCTGATGCATCCATCTGAACCACAAACTCCCTCCTAAAGTTGGGCGTAATTAGGACAGGAGATCCACAAAGGGCCACCTTTAGAGCCTGAAAAGCATTTTCGGCCTGGTCATTACACTGCACCATAATGGACTTCTTACCCTTTAGAAGGTCCATCAGGGGAGCAGATACCATGGCAAAGTTGGGTATAAACCGCCTGTAATACCCAACAATGCCCAGGAATGACTGGACTTGTTTGGTGCTCAGAGGTCGAGGCCATTCCCGGATAGCGTCGACCTTGTTGACCTGGGGTTTGATTATGCCAGGGCCGATAACATTCCCCAAATAGCGTGTCTCCTCCATCCCCAAAGCACACTTCTTGGGGTTGGCAGTCAGGCCAGCTGCTCTCAAAGAATCCACTACAGCTTGTACCTTGGACAAATGACTCTCCCAGTCATTGCTGAAAATGATGATGTCCTCCAGGTACGCTGAGGCGTATTTTCTATGTGGCTTTAACACTAAGTCCATTAGTCTTTGGAACGTGGCTGGGGCCCCATGGAGCCCGAAAGGTAACACGACATAGTGAAAAAGTCCCTCAGGGGTGATAAAGGCAGTCTTTTCTTTGGCACTATCTGTCAGGGGTACCTGCCAATATCTCTTAGTGAGATCAAGCGTAGAGAATTACCGGCACCTCCCAGTCTTTCAATAAGTTCGTCTACCTGAGGCATGAGGTAGGCATCAAACTTAGATACCTCATTTAGTTTCCTGTAGTCATTGCAGAAAAGCAATGTCCTGTCTGTTTTGGGTACTAGAACAATGGGACTGGCCCATTCACTTTTGGACTCCTCAGTGACTCCCAATTTCAACATTTTCTGCACCTCCCCTGAAATGGCTTGTTGGCGAGCCTCAGGGACCTGGTACGGCCTCATCCGCACTTTCACATGGGGCTCAGTAACAATATCATGTTTGATTAGAGATGTACACCCGGGTTGCTCAGAGAACACATCTGTATTCCTAGCTACAAACATTTTGCACACTTGTTGCTGGCTTTTTGTGAGGGTCTCTTATATTCCTACCCCTGCCACTACCTCTATAGTCCCAACTACAGCCTGTGGGGGTCTTACAGGAGACAGTTTAGCTGGAGACCTTTCCGTAAGCAAACTCTCCCTGTCTTTTCACACCTTTAGCAAGTTTACATGATAAATCTGCTCAGGTTTTCTCCTACCTGGCTGACGAACCTTGTAGTTCACTTCCCCTATTTTTTTGTATTACCTCATAGGGGCCTTGCCATCTGGTAAGAAACTTACTCTCTACTGTGGGAATGAGTACAAGTACTCGGTCACCGGGTTTAAAGGTCCTTACCCTCGCTGACCTATTGTAAACACGGCTTTGAGCCTTTTGGGTCTCCTGCAGATGCTCCCTAACCATGGGCATGACTGCCACTATACTGTCCTGCATACCAGCAATATGTTCAATAACACTTTTGTGGGGGGTGGGTTCTTGCTCCCAGGTCTCTTTGACAATGTCCAAGAGACCCCTAAGATGTCTGCCGTAGACCAACTCAAAAGGAGAAAACCCAGTGGAAGCCTGCGGTACCTCACAGATGGCAAACATCAAATAGGGTAACAAAACATCCCAGTCTTTTCCATCCTTGCTCACCACCTTTTTCAGCATACTTTTTAAGGTTTTGTTAAACCATTCTACTAACCCGTCTGTCTGGGGATGGTAAACAGATGTACACAACTGTTTGATATTAAAGAGTTTACACAATTCCCTGGTGACTTTAGACATGAATGGGGTACCCTGATCTGTGAGGATCTCCTTGGGTAGACCCATTCGGCAAAACAAGGCGAACAACTCTTTGGCTATCAACTTTGCTGATGTGTGCCGTAGAGGGATGGCTTCAGGATATCGGGTAGCATAATCCATGACTACCAAAATATGCTGATGCCCTCGAGCGGACGTAACTAAGGGACCTACCAAGTCCATGTCAATCCTTTCAAAGGGCACCTCAATAATCGGTAGT